>NC_088396.1:43459252-43539252 GCF_034236695.1 Oncorhynchus nerka
GAACGGCATAGGCAAGATGCAGTAGATGGTATAGAGTACAGTATATACATATGAGATGAGTAATGTAGGGTATGTAAACATTTTATTAAGTGGCATTGTTTAAAGTGACTAGTGATAAAAAATGTACATACATTTTTCCAATATTAAAGTGGCTGGAGTTGAGTCAGTATGTTGGCAGCAGCCACTCAATGTTAGTGATTGCTGTTTAACAGTCTGATGGCCTTGAGATAGAAGCTGTTTTTCAGTCTCTCGGTCCCTGCTTTGATGCACCTGTACTGACCTCGCCTTCTGGATGATAGCGGGGTGAACAGGCAGTGGCTCGGGTGGTTGATGTCCTTGATGATCTTTATGGCCTTCCTGTGACATCGGGTGGTGTAGGTGTCCTGGAGGGCAGGTAGTTTGCCCCCGGTGATGCATTGTTTAGACCTCACTACCCTCTGGAGAGCCTTACGGTTGTGGGCGGAGCAGGTGCCTTACCAGGCGGTGATACAGCCCGACAGGATGCTTTCGATTGTGCATCTGTAAAAGTTTGAGTGATTTTGGTGACAAGCCAAATTTTTTCAGTCTCCTGAGGTTGAAGAGGCGCTGCTGCGCCTTCTTCACCACACTGTCTGTGTGGGTGGACCAATTCAGTTTGTCCGTGATGTGTACGCCGAGGAACTTAAAACTTACTACCCTCTCCACTACTGTCCCCTCGATGTGGATAGGGGGGTGCACCCTCTGCTGTTTCCTGAAGTCCACAATCATCTCCTTAGTTTTGTTGACGTTAAGTGTGAGGTTATTTCCCTGACACCACACTCTGAGGGCCCTCACCTCCTCCCTGTAGGCCGTCTCCTTGTTGTTGGTAATCAAGCATACCACTGTAGTGTCTTCTGCAACTTGATGATTGAGTTGGAGGCGTGCATGGCCATTCAGTCATGGGTGAACAGGGAGTACAGGAGAGGGCTCAGAACGCACCCTTGTGGGGCCCCAGTGTTGAGGACCAGCGGGGTGGAGATGTTGTTACCTACCCTCACCACCTGGGGGCGGCCCTTCAGGAAGTCCAGTACCCAGTTGCACAGGGCGGGGTCGAGACCCAGGGTTTCGAGCTTGATGACGAGTTTGGAGGGTACTATGTTGTTAAATACTGAGCTGTAGTTGATGAACAGCATTCTCACATAGGTATTCCTCTTGTCCAGATGGGTTAGGGCAGTGTGGTTGCGATTGCGTTGTCTATGGACCTATTGGGGCGGTAAGCAAATTGGAGTTGGTCCCCCCTTTGCTGCTATAACAGCTTCCACTCTTCTGGGAAGGCTTTCTACTAGATGTTGGAACATTGCTGCGGGGACTTGCTTCCATTCAGCTACAAGAGCATTAGGGAGGTTGGGCACTGATGTTGGGCGTGTTCCAATTCATCCCAAAGGTGTTTGATGGGGTTGAGGTCAGGGCTCTGTGCAGGCCAGTCAAGTTCTTCCACACCGCTCGCAACAAACCATTTCTGTATGGACCTCGATATTTGTGCACGGGGAACATGTGCACAGGTAGCCTAGTGGTTAGAGCGTTGGGCCAGTAACCGAAAGGTTGCTAGATCGAATCCCCGAGCTGGCAAGGTAAAACTCCGTCGTCTGCCTCTGAACAAGGCAGTTAACCCACTGTTCCTAGGCCGTCATTGTAAGTAAGAATTTGTTCTTAGCTGACTTGCCTAGTTAATTAAAGGTTAAATAAATAAAAAACTGTTGTCATGATGAAACACTAAAAACCTGTTGCCAGAAAGTTGGAAACACAGAAACATCTACAATGTCTTGTATGCTGTAGGGTTCATATTTCCCTTCACTGGAACTAAGGGGCGTGGCCCGAACCATGAAAAACAGCCCCAGACCATTATTCCTCCTCCATCAAACTTTACAGTTGGCACTATGCATTGGAGCAGGTAGCGTTCTCCTGGCATCTGCCAAACCCAGATTTGTCCGTGGGACTGCCAGATGGTGAAGTGTAATTCATCACTCCAGAGAACGCGTTTCCACTGCTCCAGAGTCCAATGGTGGTGAGCTTTACACCACTCCAGCCGACTCTTGGCATTGTACATGGCGATCTTAGGCTTGTGTGCAGCTGCTCAGTCATGGAAACCCATTTCATGAAGCTCCCAAGGAACAGTTATTGTGCTGACGTTGGTTCCCGAGGTAGTTTGGAACTCGGTAGTGAGTGTTGCAACTGAGGACAGACAATGTTATGTGCCATGCGCTTCAGTACTCAGCGGTACCGTTCTGTGAGCTTGTGTGGCCTACCACTTTGCGGCTGAGCCGTTGTTGCTCCTAGACGTTTCCACTTCACAATAACAACACTTACAGTTGACTGGACAGCTGTAGCGTGGCAGACATTTGACAAACTGACTTGTTGGAAAGGAATCCTGTGACGGTGCCACGTTGAAAGGCACTGAGCTCTTCGGTAAGGCCATTCTACTTCCAATGTTTGTCTATGGAGAATGCATGGCTGTGTGCTCGATTTTATACACCTGTCAGCAACGGGTGCATCTGAAATAGCTGAATCCACTAATTTGAAGGAGTGTCCACATACTTTTGTATATATAGTGTATGTTCAAATACCTACCATATCGTTATCAATGGCACTGTTTAGACACACAGCCAGCCATTGTAGATTACTGTACAATCTGCACCAGTCTAACACATTGATCTATTCATTACTACATTGTAACGATCCAGTAACTCATTGTTACTGTGGTACCATAAATCACTTTAACGCAGTACCTGACGAATTCAGTACATGCACACAGTGCATATTTCATTTTTCACAGACTTGTAATAAATCATAGTTGTAATATAAAACCCCTAATTATCTTTAAAAGTCACAGATAAAGGGTTGATCTTAATAAGTATGGTAATGAGAAGCATGACGTGACACCGAGACTGACAGAATCAACTCCACAAAAGCATTAGTGCTCAGCCTCTAATTGTCAAAGGCTTTTGGGGGCAGATAGCTACTATAATACATCTTATTATAAAGGCAATGTCTTCTCAAATGTGGTGACCACCACTGATTTAGCCTCTATGCTGTGAGTGTGTCTCCTCCCTCCCAACCTGCGTCCTTCCCTTCTGTGTACTCCCTCCCTTTGTCCCTCCTCCCTCCCTCCGTGTCTCCCTCCCTCCGTCTCCCCCCCTCCGTCCCTCCCTCTCTCCCTGCTGTTTGAGTGAACCCAGAGCCCAGCTCCTGGAGTGATTTGTAGCTCCTCTCCTCCTCATCAATTATAGATGGGGCTGAAAAGTAGAGCTAATTAATGCAATGGGTTGAGGCTGACCCTCGTCAATGATTAACACGAGGCGATAGGCGGTCACTGAAGAGGGGAGAGTGTGGCTGTCTGAAGTCAGTTTCTATCCACACACACAAAGACGACCCCGGACACACACAGACACACATAGCAGATGTTGGAAAAAGGCGAGGCGAGGATGGATGCCTTGCCTAGTTAAGAGAGCGGAACGATCATGTGCTGTGTGGAGCGGTGAGGGAGATATGGATGAAGGGTGTGAGTGTAAAATAAACGAGTGTCAGCACTTCTTCTAGAACGGCCCTGACGGCTTCACACAGGCTCTGAGGCTGCGGTGGCTGTCTGGACCGTGCACAATCTCCATCACACACACACACACACACACACACACACACACACACACACACACACACACACACACACACACACACACACACACACACACACACACACACACACACACACGCACACACACGCACACACACACAGAATTGTAATAAAAACAACAGTTGGACAATGGATGAAGATACTCCAAACTAAAATGAATCAGATATTGACTGAATTATGACACATAAAACATTTTAATGGCACAGACAAATAATAACAGTTCGGGTATTCAATTTATTATCAGATTTCACTTTTTTTTCTTAGATTATATATACATTTTGTAGTGATATGAGGTATTTGTAAAAAATATTTTGTATTAAAATAATGAAAGTTAGAGGTGCCTAATTTGCATAAATATAATGGTAGATTATATATAGGGATAGATTAACATAAAGGGGTGGAAAAGGGCTGTTAACCACCAAAAATGTGCTCTGTCCATGCCTACCTGCACTAACCTGATCTGTCTAAACTGCCTCATTAATTACTGTTGTCACATTCTGTTGCGTAATTCGACAAGTGTGTCAATAGCAGATTACTTTCGGGTTAAAAATCAACGCGATTGGCTCTAGATTACACCTATACTTTACAATGTTTGCAAGGTCAGATATATCACTATAATCTGAGTGTTCATTTTCGGGAGTTACTTTCATTTCAGCTCATCTAATTTATTAAACATTTTAACTGTATTAAATTCTATTTTTTTCTATTCCACAAAAAAATAATTGTGCGTGAAAATAAAGTCATTTTTCTTCTCCTTGTGATGTAAGTGTCGGGACGATGCGTTTATTCACTGACGAAGCTTTACGTTCTTATAGATGCAACAGAAAGACAATGTATTCCATTGAGCCCATTTCAGCCGTTACCGGGGTGTGTTTGGCAGGTCACTTCCGCGGTCGTAACGTTATCGGGAAAAAACTACAGGCACGAGCAAGACAGGCATAAACAGGAGTCAAATGAAAGCAATCAATCCAGTGATATTTAAGTGGATTTTGCACCCCTCAAACACAGGAAGTAGAGGGCAAGAAGACTGATCCTCTGGTGGGCTGGGCATGGGCGTCTCCAGACACACACACAGACAGACACACACGCTGGTGTATCATGTGGAGATTTTTGTACTTGTCTTTTCTTCATCTGTCTCTCTCCCTCTCATCCTTACACCTTTCTCCAAACGTGTCTCTATCAGTCATATATCACACCCACTATCCCTTAATACACGTCTGTTTCCTCTCTTTTGTCTTTCTCTTGCTGTCTGTCCTCTCCATGACACTTTATCTCCTCTTCTGTCTCTCTCTCTCTCTTCCTACATCCATCTATCAATTATCTGTATGTCTGTGCTGTCTGTATGTCTCTGTCTGAATCTGTCTCCATCTCTCTTCCTACATCCATCTATCCATTATCTGTATGTCTGTATGTCTCTGTCTGAATCTGTCTCCATCTCTCTTCCTACATCCATCTATCCATTATCTGTATGTCTCTGTCTGAATCTGTCTCTCTCTCTTCCTACATCCATCTATCCATTATCTGTATGTCTCTGTCTGAATCTGTCTCTCTCTCTCTTCCTACATCCATCTATCCATTATCTGTATGTCTGTCTGAATCTGTCTCCATCTCCGCTTTTTCTTCTAGTCCCTTTCAGACATTTCCTCGCTCTCTCTCCTTTTCTAACACATTTTCTCTTTCTCCCTATCCATCTTCCTCTCTCCTCTCACACTCCTCCTCCCTCTCTCCGTCTTTTAAACAGCAGGGATAGGGTAGGGGAAGAGTGGGGGCAGGCAGAGATAGGTGTTTTAGATTCATGGCGATGCCACTTCATTTGTAATGAGGCGGATTGGCTCTGCTCCACACTGCTCACACACACTTGCTCTGCTCGGCAGTCTCACCTTCCTTCCCTGGGTTGAATTAGTCTTCAGTGGGTAATGTGTTTGGCCGCCGCTCCTCTCCTCTCCACTATTTATACCTCCAAACTCTTCTGCGTACTAAATAGCACCCTATACCGTATACAGTGCACACATTTCACCAGGGCCCATAGGGCTCTGGTCAAAAGTAGTGCACTAAATAGGGAATACGGTTGTTGGGTGAACTATCCCTTCAAAACACAGGTATAATATGAATGATTTCATCAAACTAAGCCAAGCTCGAAGTCCTGAAAAACAGTCTAGTTTATATCAGAGCAAGAGAAGACAAATAATGAAAAAGCTTTACTATATGATTCCATATGTGTTATTTCATAGTTTTGATGTCTTCACTATTATTCTACAATGTAGAAAATAGTACAAATAAAGAAACCCTGTAATGAGTAGGTGTGTCCAAATTTTTTGACTGGTACTGTATGTATGTACAGTGGGCCAAAAAATATTTAGTCAGCCACCAATTGTGCAAGTTCTCCCACTTAAAAAGATGAGAGAGGCCTGTAATTTTCAAAACAACCACGAACAGGTACCCAAAACAACAACGAACAGGTACGCAAAACAACCAAACAGGTACTCAAAACAACCACAAACAGGTACCCAAAACAACCACAAACAGGTACCCAAAACAACCACGAACAGGTACCCAAAACAACCACGAACAGGTACCCAAAACAACAACGAACAGGTACGCAAAACAACCACAAACAGGTACCCAAAACAACCCAAAAGTACCCAAAACAACCACAAACAGGTACCCCAAACAACCCAAAAGTACCCCAAAACAACCACAAACAGGTACCCAAAACAACCACGAACAGGTACCCAAAACAACCACAAACAGGTACCCAAAACAACCCAAAAGTACCCAAAAACAACCACAAACAGGTACCCAAAACAATCCAAAAGTACCCAAAACAACCACAAACAGGTACCCGAAACAACCCAAAAGTACCCCAAAACAACCATAACTAACCATAAACGGATACCCAAAAGTACCCAAAACAACCACAAAGAATCACAATGTGATAATAGTGGGGTGCCTGGTAGCCTAGCGGTTGGGCCAGTAAATTAAAGGTTGCTGGTTCAAATCCCTGGGCCGACTGTGTGAAAAATCTGCGGTATGGTTGTTTTTGGCCACTGTTTTAGATGCTTTTGTTGTTTGGGGGTACCTGTTTGTGGTTGTTTTTGGTACTTAGATTTTTTTTGTTTGTCATTGTTTTGGGTGCCTGTTTGGGGTGATTAGTAGGACGTGGCCAGGGTGCAGAATCAGAATTCCTTTTTATTCTCTATGAAATAGCAGCTTTATCTGAACTAGTGAATCTTGTACATAACTCTCTGGGGATTGAACCTGTGTTTTCTGTGTGACTCACAAGAGCAAGGGAACTCATCAAGCAAGGGAACTCATCAAGCAAGTTCGGCCGACCCCCACTACTAAATAACCATTTGATTTATGAACCCGAGTGGCTGTGATCATGACTTGCCTTACCAGTTGTGGAACCGAGACAGACTTTAGAGAACATTGTGAAGTGTTCAGTTGCCCTTTAGGAACATGGAGACTAGACAGGACTGTGGACTGTGGACATGGCTCTACCAGACAGAAGCAGTGTTCATTAGCCAGGGCTGATGGGGGTTTGGTAGGGGGTTGTGGGTGTTCTGGCAGAGGGTTGTAGGTGCCTCAGGTGTTCCAGTGTTCCACAGGGCCCTAATGAATCTGACAAGCTGTCAGTCTGTCCTCTGTCCTGCTCAGAGTAACTGACAGGGCCAAACCTAGTGTCATACTCACACACTAATAAGTACTGTGTTGTATTTCCTGGCACATATAGTCAAATGTTTAGGGTTGGTTTCCGGCTTCCGTGTCTTGAAAAGCAACACACACACACACACCCATGCTACTTCATACATACACTTAACGCCCTAAAACACACTGAAACTCTGACTGTTCTCTTTCCCACTCCATGGGAGCCAGCGCCCATGACAGAGGACCTGCTGGAGGAGCAGTCGGAGGTGTTGGCCAAACTGGGCACGTCAGCCGAGGGTGCCCACCTCCGCGCTCGCATGCAGAGTGCCTGTCTGCTCTCAGACATGGAGTCTTTTAAGGTGAGGACACTCACACACCCACACCCTGACAACTAGACAACTCCTCACACACCCACACTGACAACTAGACTGACAATAGAGTACACACACCCTGACATTAACGCTGGCACACACACACACACACACACACACACAAACAAAGAGAGAGACACGCACACACACACACACACACACACACACACACACACACACACACACACACACACACACACACACACACACACACACACACACACACACACACACACACACACACACAGAGAGAGAGAGGCACACAAACACACACACTCACTGCCACCCAGACTGGCTGAGTGGCACAGGAGCCTATTAGTGGTCTCAGACCTCTCGGTCAGTCAGTGTGTCAGACTCGGGGGGGCGTTTGATTAGATTCTCACAATCTCCCTCATCTCTCACAGTGGCACAGTGGAGGGCATGCTAATTGTGTTATCAATATCAATGAAATGCTTCGTATTAGATATTATGTTGGGTGTGTCTTATTTAGCTGATGTACTGTAGCGATGTCTGTTTTAGTACTAAATGCACTTAAAATAATTTCATTTTGGAAGTATCTCCATGTGAAGCCTCCATAGTGTTGAATAATAGTGGTTGATGTTATGTCAGTGACAGGATTAGGATTAATACATCTTACAATTTACTAGACACTCTTATCCAGAGCGACTTGCATTAGTGAGTGTATACATTTAGGTACTTTTTCATACTGGTACCCCGTGGGAATCGAAGGCATTGCAAGCACCATGCTCTATCAACTGAGCCACACGGGACATAGAAAACTCAACACATACAGTACCAGTAAAAATGTAAACACTTACTCATTCAAGGGTTTTTCTTTATTTTTACTATTTTCTACATTGTAGCATAAGAGTGAAGACATCAAAACTATAAAATGACACATATGGAATCATGTAGTAACCAAAAAGTGAGAAACAAATCCAAATATATTTGAGATTCTTCAAAGTAGCCACGCTTTGCCTTGATGACAGGTTTGCACACTCTTGGCATTCTCTCAACCAGTTTCATGAGGTAGTCACCTCGAATGCATTTCAGGTGTGCCTTGTTAAAAGTTAATTTGTGGAATTTCTTTCCTTCATGCATTTGAGTCAATCAGTTATGTTGTGACAAGATAGAGGTGTTATACAGAATATTGCCCTATTTGGTAAAAGACCAAGTCCATATTATGTCAATAACATAGCAAATAAGCAAAGAGAAATGACAGTCCATCATTACTTTAAGACATGAAGGTCAGTCGATGCGGAAAATTAAGAACGTTGAACGTTTCTTCATGTGCAGTCTCAAAACCCATCAAGCGCTATGATGAAACTGGCTCTCATGAGGACCGCCACAGGAAAGGAAGACCTAGAGTCTGCTGCAGAGGATAAGTTCATTAAAGTTACCAGCCTCAGAAATTGCAGCCAAAATTAATGCTTCACAGTATTTAAAGTAACAGACACATCTCAACATCAACTGTTCAGAGGAGACTGTGTGAATCAGGCCTTCATGGTCAAATTGCTGCAAAGAAACCACTACTAAAGGACACCAATAAGAAGAAGAGACTTGCTTGGGCCAAGAAACACAAGCTATGGACATTAGACTGGTGGAAATCTGTCCTTTGGTCTGATGAGCCCGAATTTTAGATTTTTGGTTCCAACCGCTGTGTCTTTGTGAGATGCAGAGTAGGTGAACGAATTATCTACGCATGTGTGGTTCCCACGTAAAGCATGGAGGAGGAGGTGTGATGGTGTGGGGGTGCTTTGCTGGTGACACTTAACCAGCATGGCTACCATAGCATTCTGCAGCGATACACCATCCCATCTGGTTTGTGATTAGTGAGACTATAAATGCTTAGTGAGACTATAAATTGTTTTATGTAAAGGCTATTTGATCAAGAAGGAAAGTGATGGAGTGCTGCATCAGATAACCTGGCCTCCATAATCAACAAACCTCAACCCAATTGAGATTGTTTGGGATTAGTTGGACCACATAGTGAAGGAAAAGCAGTCAACAAGTTCTCAGTATATGTGGGAACTCCTTCAAGACGGTTGGGAAAGCATTCCTCGTGAAGCTTGTTGAGAGAATGCCAAGAGTGTGCAAATCTATCATCAAGGCAAAGGGTGCCTACTCATAAAATAATTTTTGATTTGTTTAACACTTTTTTTGGTTACTACATGATTCCATATGTGTTATTTCATAGTTTTGATGTCTTCACTATTCACTAAACCCTTGAATGAGTAGGTGTGTCCAAACTTTTGACTGGTACTGAAAATGCTTTTGAAGATTAAAGTCAATTTCCTTCCTTTGTCATGAGGACAAATCTACAAAACAGCTCTTTACAATCCCACTATGTATGCATCTTGAATGAATTTAGCCAAGTTACATTTAATAGCTCCCTTAAAGTTATAGAAACAGGCCAAAACAAGCTGAATTAATCTCTGTTGTCACCATACCACATTTTTCTGCTGAGTAGCATTCAGCCTCACCTGCTAACTTGCTGTTGGACCCAAGAGGTTCGGAACATCAGGTCACCATCTTTAAACGTCTCTGATGGGACTTCCGGCTCCACCCCCTTTGTTCCCAACGGTAACAAACACTGACAAATAGTGTTCCGTCGGAGGGGCACAGTCGCAACTTTTTGTCGCATTACCCCGGTCTGTTTTTAACTGGCCCACTAAATGCTCTACTTTGGAGTATGTTCTTCTCAACCTCTTCTTCTTCTGTCCTCTCTGAGCTCCAACAACAGCTGACAAGAGAGGGAGGGAGGGAGCGAAGTGATAAACTAGAGGAAGAAGAATGTTGTGTACTCAGGTATAGCGATTAGTTGAGTTAGAATGGCCTCTAAATTTAGTGTGAGCTGTCTCGGGGCCGGGGCCAACCGGCTCTGTGTGCAATTGTGCTTAGCCAAGCATAATCTGGCATTTTAGCTTTAATTATCCCAGTCCCTGCCGGTGCAGAGCAGGGAGGATGGACCGCTGATGAATGGTGGGTAATATGACAGCCATGCAGCACATACCAGCCCCCTCCTCAACTCAGTGTGTTGTGCACACACATGCGGACACATGTATACAAACACACACGCGTCACATGCACACACAAACACAGACACGCACTTCTTCCGCAGGGGGACAGCAGCAGAGGAGAAGCCTCCTGTCTGTCTGTGTCTCTGTTTGTCCTGTCCTGGGCCCCCAGGCTACTGAGGAGAGCTCCTGTCTGTCTGTGTCTCTGTTTGTCCTGTCCTGGGCCCCCAGGCTACTGAGGAGAGCTCCTGTCTCAGTTATTCATGCTTTAGCCTCATTGTCATCAATCCATCTACTGTTGCTTCACTGAGATTGAGTGGTCTCCTCTGTACCAAACTTATAGTGACTTCAGAAAGGATTCACACCGCTTGACTTGTTCCACATTTTGTTGTGTTACAGCCTGATTTTAAAATGGATTAAGTTGAGATTTTGTGTCACTGGCCTACACACAATTCCCCATAATGCCAAAGTGGAATTATGTTTTTAGAATTTTTGACAAACTAATACAAAATAAAAACCTGAAATGTCTAGACTCAATAAGTATCCTAAAAAGTCACATAAGTTGCATGGGCATTAAAACACCACTTAAACCACTTCCATATTTTCAAGCATAGTGGTGGCTGCATCATGTTATGGGTATGCTTGTAATCGTTAAGGACTAGAGAGTTTTTCAGGATAAAAACCTGGTTGTCTGCTTTTTCATCAGACACAGAGATGAATTAACCTTTCAGCAGGACAATAACCTAAAACACAAGTCCAAATCTACACTGTATTTGCTTACCAAGAACACAGTGAATGTTACTGAGTGGCCGAGTTACAGTTTTGACTTAAATCTACTTAAAAATCTAAGGCAAGACCTGAGAATTGGTTGTCTAGCAATGATCAACCACCAATTTGACAGAGCTTGAAGAATTGTGAAGAATATAATGGGCAAATGTTGCACAATCCAAAGCTCTTAGAGACTTACCCAGTAAGACTGACAGCTGTAATCGCTGCCAAAGGTTCTTCTACAAAGTAGTGACTCTGGGGTGTGAAAACTTATATAGATGAGATGTTTCTGGATTTCATTTTCAGTAAATGTGCATTACATTTCAAAAAACATGTTTTCACTTTGTCATTATGGTTATTGTGTATAGATGGGTAAGAAGAAAACAAATATTTAATCCATTTTCAATTCAGGCTGTAACCCAACAAAAATATGGAATACGTCTAGGGGTATGAATACTTTCTGAAGGCACTGTATTGACTGTGTAGAGCTCAGAAACATAATGAAACATTGACATGCCTGCCTGTGTCTGATTCTGTGTCAGGCAGAGAATCCGGGCTGTACCCTGGAGGACTTTGTGCGGTGGTACTCCCCCAGGGACTACTTTGAGGAGGAGGTGGTGGACGAGAGCGGGGACACGGTGGTCAGGGGAGACCTGAGTGCCAGGATGAAGATCCCGGGGAACATGTGGATGGAGGCGTGGGCCACAGCCAAGACCACCCCTGCTCGCAGACCACCCCTGCTCGCCTGTTTGACGACACCAAGGAAGCTGAGAAGGTATGGACATAGGAGCCTTTAGAATAGTATTGTCCATTGTAACTTAATGAACAGAGAAAGCATTGTCTAGTAGGCTGAGAAGGTAGGCATCGATGAGCACCGAACAGAAGTAGGATTCACTATATATTTTACCTCTTGGGGATGTCATTCGAAAACATAATGAACAGGCAGTTAACCCACTGTTCCTAGGCCGTCATTGAAAATAAGAATTTGTTCTTAACTGACTTGCCTAGTTAAATAAAGGTAAAATAAATATAAATAAATAAATAAAGACTCTGTCTCAACCTTTAAGTCTTTACTGAAGACTCAGCTCTTCAGTGGGTCATACAGTATGATTGAGTATAGTCTGGCCCAGGAGTGTGAAGGTGAATGTAAAGGCTCTGGAGCAACGAACCTCCCTTGCTGTCTCTGCCTGGCCGCTTCCCCTCTTTCCACTGGGATTCTCTGCCTCTAACCCTATTACAGGGGCTGAGTCACTGGCTTACTGGGGCTCTTTCATACTGTCCCTAGGAAGGGTGCGTCACTTGAGTGGGTTGATTCACTGATGTGATCTTCCTGTCTGGGTTGACGCCCCCCCCCCCCCCCCTTTGGGTTGTGCCGTGGCGGAGATCTTTGTGGGCTATACTCGTCCTTGTCTCAGGATGGTAAGTTGGTGGTTGAAGATATCCCTCTAGTGGTGTGGGGGCTGTGCTTTGGCAAAGTGGGTGGGGTTATATCCTTCCTGTTTGGCCCTGTCTGGGGGTATCATCGGATGGGGCCACAGTGTCTCCTGACCCCTCCTGTCTCAGCCTCCAGTATTTATGCTGCAGTAGTTTATGTGATGGGGGGCTAGGGTCAGTTTGTTATATCTGGAGTACTTCTCCTGTCCTATTCGGTGGCCTGTGTGAATTTAAGTGTGCTCTCTCTAATTCTCTAATTCTCTCTTTCTTTCTCTCTCTCTGAGGACCTGAGCCCTAGGACCATGCCTCAGGACTACCTGGCATGATGACTCCTTGCTGTCCCCAGTCCACCTGGCCGTGCTGCTGCTCCAGTTTCAACTGTTCTGCCTGTGGCTATGGAATCCTGACCTGTTCACCGGATGTGCTACCTGTCCCAGACCTGCTGTTTTCAACTCTCTAGAGACAGCAGGAGTGGTAGAGATACTCTTAATGATCGGCTATGAAAAGCCAACTGACATTTACTCCTGAGGTGCTGACTTGCTGCACCCTCAACAACTACTGTGATTATTATTATTTGAACATGCGGGTCATTTATGAACATTTGAACAACTTGGCCATGTTCTGTTATAATCTCTACCCGGCATAGCCAGAAGAGGACTGGCCACCCCTTATAGCCTGGTTCCTCTCTAGGTTTCTTCCTAGGTTTTGGCCTTTCTAGGGAGTTTTTCCTAGCCACCGTGCTTCTACACCTGCATTGCTTGCTGTTTGGGGTTTTAGGCTGGGTTTCTGTACAGCACTTTGAGATATCAGCTGATGTACGAAGGGCTTTATAAATACATTTGATTTGATTTGGATGAAGTTGCCCCTCAATATTAACTTGAGTTCAGTTTGGTGTTTTTCCCACCAAGGATTTGGGGAGGATAAACTGAGTTTGCGATTTTTCCAATGAAGGTTAGGATTTGGGGATGATAAGCTGTGTTTGGGGAGGAAAAGCTTAGTTTGGGGTTTTCCCCCCAAGGTTAGGATTTGTTGCCTGGCTACCCAAACTCCTTGCTCCGGCCAAACGCTATGCCATGTCCACTGATGTTAGTTTTCTCTGCAATGAATCTGGATTTGAGTACCTCCCTGGCGATTTCTAGAATACAAACACATTGCTAACCGTTTTGATTGGTCCCAGAAACCGATGGGTTGGACCAGAGCCAGAACACACGTGGGTAAAGCGGTGTTTTGACATTTGTCATTGGTTTTGATACTTTGATTGGTTAGAGATGATCCAATCGCTGATGTTGATTGGTTAGAGATGATCCAATCGCTGATGAATTTGTTTTGTACAACACCCCTCATTTTGACATCACCACAAATAACTTCAACGATTGCAGTCTCAGACGGAAGTATGTAGTGAACTTAGAGCAGCGGATGAATTCACTTTGAGTTGTCAGGCAGTAGAATTTGGGTAGGATAAGTTCAGTTTGGATCCCCCCCCCCCCCCCAAGGTTAGGGTTTGGGTAGGATAAGTTCTGTTTGGATTTTTCCCCCCCCAAGGTTAGGGTTTGGGTAGGATGAGCTGTTCCTAAGGGCAGCTTCTATCCAAAGCCATTGTGCATTGTCAATCAATGACTATGATTTAAACGTCAACTGCACTTCCTGATTGGGCCTTGTTTTTCCATCAAAGCTCATTAAGAAATGCTAGCGGCCATGACAGAAGGCAAACAAGGGTTGTCTTGGGGATGTGGTTTGATGTGGGTGTTTCTTGGGTGTGTCTTTGCCATTCAATCACAACAAACAAGGACCATAGTCAGCCAGTTCGTGTTGAAACATTATTGAATGAAAGCTGGTAGCGTGCATCAAGCATGTCATCGGGTTTGATTGATTATAAGCTAGTTAGCTAACATCAGGAATCAAACTTGTCTTCAGGTGCAACGTTAGCGATGCAAATCTTCTTCTCACATAACGTGTTACATAGAGGCTATGTATTTAACTAGTTACGTCACAGTATCATTAGCTATGCTGCTATGATACTAGCCTATCACTGGGCCATGCAAAGCGAACTCACCCAGTCTTTTCCCAGAAAGCTCGGTGCCACCACGTGTTAATGGGCAAAAAGGGGCATGAGTTGCTGACATAACTGTAATCCAAACCCAACCTTCATGTACTCATTGTGATGCACTCAGGTTACAAATTCCGTTTTAGACAAAACTGACTGACTTTGTAGTGCATTTTTACACTAGAATAAATGTTTCTGACTCATATTGATGCCACAGGCCATTTTTTCAAAGGGTTTTGTTGTTTTTTAGGGGCAATCATCTTTTTATGTCACTAGGTGAAAAAGGCTTCTGACTGTGACAGGTAATACTTTTCCATTTTGAGCTGCTCGACTGAGACTCAGTGAATGTCAGCTCCGCCTGTCCTGAAACTCAGGGCTGCCAGCTCAGAGAACTGACCCCTCCCAGGTTCACTACACACTCTGCCTGTTTGTCCCTGTTTCAGCCAATCACCACGCAGCGCTGGTAGAAGTAGGTCAGAACACAAGGTGTCCCTGCTATGAGACACACACACACACACACACAGGTGTCCCTCCCCTCCCTGCCACGGGTACCCTCGCTGAGAGTTTAAACTGAGTTCAGGGGAACCTTGCTGGGCCTTGGAAGGTCGGTCATCATCAGCACTGCGTCCTTCATCCGTCTGCCGCCAGCCAGCCGGCTCTTTTGGGTAAACTCCAGGTGCACCGATTTAGTTTGGAATTAATTTTCTGATTGACACTTTTTTGCTGCTCCACTAAGTTGTCCTCTTAGGTAGGTAGATGACAGGAGTGCTTCTATATTCCACACTCCTCTGATTGCAGTCAAGATCATCACCACAAGGAAGTCACTCTGCGACATCTTTAGAGTGCTGCGCTGTGCCGTTTGTTCTATCCCAGTGCAACAGAGCCTGAAGGGTTGTGTGTCATTAGGGTATACCAAATCAGATTGCGTTTCTGGAATCTCATCACTGACTCACACAAAAAAATAACGAATGACCCTGCGTTGGATTAAGAGCAGTATCCTTAAAATGCAGAGTTGCGTCTAACCAACACATTTGACCCTTCGCCAAGCCCCGCCTCCCTTTTTTACTGTTGCAACCTCAGACAACATTTTCCCAGGAAGCCCAATTCTCCCTTCTAACCACTGACGAAATCCTGTGGTTTTAATACATAATGAAATTAAATACAGACTACTTTTTGTTTTAATAAAAATGTTGTTTAATTTATTTGCGCGAAAGGAAAACAATTGATAAACAGCGAAACAAATAAATATATAAACGGTGTGCAGGTGTGGCTGGAAGCACAGGGGCTTATATGAAAACCACACCAGGAAAAAGCGATATACAATTCTTAAGTACAAAAATAAATAAGGTTTGTTAAAACAGATGATAAAACCTCCTAATTATAAATGTACGACATTAGATACGGCTAAACTTCAGACTGGTGACAAGACAACGTCGTAGTTAAATTGTATAATTTAAATGAGATTTAGGTAAAAAGTGATTGCTTATCAGGAGATGCTCTGGTATGTTATAATGGACTGTTGTCATGACGTTGGCCTGGGGGTAGGTTTATGACAGTCATAAATACCTATCCCCCCCATAAACTCTACAGTGGAAAATCTGCACATTGTAGTATTCCGTCTACCACACAACGACGTTACTACAACGTATCCAATTTACCAGCAGATACATTCTTCAAAGGCCTTCCATCTACCACCAACCTACTGAAACGCAGCTCAGAGTAAATATTTATTGCATTTTCCTTTTCCAAATGGGCGGTAATTTAGAATGCATAAGATACTGTATTTACGATGGAGACATCGCTTCTCCCTTTGTTCCTCAAGTCTTCCCGCCTTTCACTCAAACCCAGACCCCTTTTCTTTGTCATATCTGTTCTGCCCACTAGGGACGTTTTCCTTTATGACTTCATTTGTAATCAAGGTATGATTCATTCTGTGTATATGTAATTCTGTGTGATTAGTTAGGTATTTAGTAAATAAATAATTAAACCCAATTTTGTATTGCTGATTCAACTTGTTAGCCAGGGTTTGTGAAGATATCCAAGAATATATAACTTTCAGATGAGACTGAAATAATAAGGTGATGATTAATATTGACTGCTATTGATGTAAAATATTACTAGGTCTTTAAGAGTTTATTCGGAAGATAACTGCTCTATAAATATTATTTTGTGTTGCCCCGACTTTCTATTTAATTACATTTACATGATTAGCTCAATCAGGTAATATTAATTACAGAGAAATTATTTTATAGAATAGCATGTCATGTCACTTAATCCGGCATAGCCAAAGACACAACATTGTCATTACAATTGCTTCACGGGAACCTGGTAAAATTAAGGTTAAAGTGTGGCTAGCCACTGGATGGCTCTGAATGCACTGTCAGCATGCAGCCAAAGTTACTAACCACTTTTGGATCTAACTAGTGCTCTGAAATCGCATTCTGAGGTCAACAGCAGACTAGAGTTGTATTCATAACATGACAAAATTGCTAGCTAGCTAACATTTTGAAAAAGCTAGTTATATTAACTGGCTAGCTAGCATTAGCAACGTTGGGTGGTCAAAAGCTAGCAAACAATATAACAAAAGTATAGGCTCTGCATTTTAAACAAAACTCTTCATTTTTGTAATGCCTTCGATGTGTTTCAAACGTGAGCTTGTCCGAGGTGTTGGACTCGATGACAGTTGCTATCCATTCAAGAGCTGCGATTAGTTGTCCGTAATTATGGAGCGGGGCTTAGCAATGGGTCAGTTGCATTTATATGGCAGGCAGCCTCTATACGTCAAAAGAAGCGGATGAACCAGTTACATAAAAGAGCAATGCCTTTTGAAATATCAAGTACCTTGCCCTGACAACCTCTGCAATCATAATGGCTGTAAGAGAGAGAGTGTTTGTTTTCTATATTCCTCCTCTCCCCTAGGTGCTGCACTACTTGGCAGTACAGAAGCCAGCAGACCTGACCTGCCATCCCCTGCCTTGCATCCTCCACGCTGCCATCCTCAAGGAAAAGGAGGAGGGTGGGTGACAGCTGCTGAATATCTCTCTCCCTCTCTCTCTCCCTCTTTCCCCATGTCCATCTTCCTCTCTCTTTTTCGGTCACTCTCTCTCATTCTCTCCATCCTGTCCAGAGTCCGAAGAGGACATCCTATCTGCAAGAAAGGCCATCCAACTGGCCACCTCTCATGCCGGTAAGCTGCTGCGCCACCCCAGCCCAGACTACAAGAAACTGGAGGTGAGTGGCAAAGACCTGAAGTTGATATGCCTTTCCAATCCTGCACCCCAAACCCCTACCACCCACCCCAGTGCTAAGTGACTGTATTTGTCTCCAACAGGATGTGATCAGCCAGCTGATTGCGGTGGAGATGGTCATTGCCCGCTCCTGCTCTCTGAAGTCTAAGTTTGGTATCGGGAAGGCAGAACCGGGCAAAGACGCAGAGGATCTGGAGAGGTACAGTAGGACACAACAGCATGCCCTGAGAGAAATAATGTAATGTTAACCAGTATGGCCAGAGACCTCTGCAGACATACAAAAATACCTGTAGATTTTAAGTAAATCTATCCAACTGCCTCAAACCTATCAATTTCTATTCAGGTTAGCCCAATTGAGATATCTTTTTAGCAAGTTAGACCTATAGAAAACATGAATTGCTTAAGTGTTATTGACAGGTATGCAGACAGTGCTCTTAAGGTATTGGTAAGAGAACTCCCCTGTAGTTTCTCTAAAGCCCATAGAACCAGCCGACATATTTTAACCATCCCTCCATGGCACCAATCCTCGGTTGTGTCCTCTCATGTGTACCTTCTGTCATTCTGGGGCGGCAGCGTAGCCTAGTGGTTAGAGCGTTGGACTAGCAACCGGAAGGTTGCGAGTTCAAACCCCCGAGCTGACAAGGTACAAATCTGTCGTTCTGCCCCTGAACAGGCAGTTAACCCACTGTTCCCAGGCCGTCATTGAAAATAAGAATGTGTTCTTAACTGACTTGCCTGTTTAAATAAAGGTAAAATTAAATTAAAGATTCTCTCTTCATTAATATCAAAATAGAATCAAGTTTATTTTTCATATACACATGGTGTACCCGGTGCAATGAAATGTTTACTTACATCTCTCAACTATGTGACAACAATAAGAATACAAATAAGTTTAAAAAATGAAGAATAAAAATTTAAATGGAATAAAATTATCACAAACTATCACACGCCTGCTCTCATTTCATCATACACCCTGCTCGGAGGGGCATGTGTAGGAATGCTAACCCTTACCGAAAAAAAAACTGGCTTCTGTCAGACAGTTGTGGCAATTCTTTGGCCAATTTGCTGAACAATCTCATATTTTCACGTAAAAATTTGTTTTGTTGTGGCAATTTTGCTGCAAACTCATTATGAATATGCAAATTAGATACGTTTTTTGCCTACTTTGTGTATTAACAACATTTCGATGTACAGTTGAAGTCGGAGGTTTACATACACTTAGGTTGGAGTCATTAAAACTCGTTTTTCAACCACTCCACAAATTTCTTGTTAACAAACTATAGTTTTGGCAAATTGCTTAGGACATCTACTTTGTGCATGACACAAGTCATTTTTCCAAAAATTATTTACAGACAGATTATTTCACTTATAATGCACTGTATCACAATTCCAGTGGTCCAAAAGTTTACATACACTAAGTTTACTGTGCCTTTTAAACAGCTTGGAAAATTCCAGATAATGATGTCATGGCTTTAGAAGCTTCTGATAGGCTAATTGACATAATTTGAGTCAATTGGAGGTGTACCTGTGGATGTATTTCAAGGCCTAACTTCAAACTCAGTTCGCCTTTGCTTGACATCATGGGAAAATCAAAAGAAATCAGGCAAGACCTCAGAAAAAAATTGTAGACCTCCACAACTCTGCTTCATCCTTGGGAGAAATTTCCAAATACTTGGAAGGTACCATGTTCATCTGTACAAACAATAGTATGCAAGTACAAACACCATTGGACCACACAGCGTCATACCACTCATGAAGGAGACACGTTCTGTCTCATGGAGATGAATGTACTTTGGTGCGAAAAGTGCAAATCAATCCCAGAACAACAGCAAAGGACCCTGTGAAGATAATGGAGGAAACGGGTACAAAAGTATCTATATCCACAGTAAAATGAGTCCTATATCGACATAACCTGAAAGGCTGCTCAGCAAGGAAGAAGCCACAGCTACAAAACCGCCATTAAAAAAATCCAGACTACGGTTTGCAACTGCACATGGGGAAAAAGATCGTACTTTTTGGAGAAATGTCCTCTGATGAAACAAAAGTAGAACTGTTTGGTCATAATGACCATCGTTATGTTTGGAGGAAAAAGGGGGAGGCTTGCAAGCCAAAGAACCCCATCGCAACCGTGAAGCACGGGGGTGGCAGCATCATGTTGTGGGGGTGCTTTGCTGCAGGAAGGACTGATGCACATCACAAAATAGATGGCCTCATGAGGTAGGGAAATGATGTGGATATATTGATGCAACATCTCAAGACATCAGTCAGGAAGTTAAAGCTTGGTCGCAAATGGGTCTTCCAAATGAACAATGGCCCTAAGCATACTTCCAAAGTTGTGGCAAAATTGCTTAAGGAAATCAAAGTCAAGGTATTGGAGTGGCCATCACAAAACCCTGACCTCAATCCCATAGAAAATGTGTGGGCAGAAATGAAAAAGCGTGTGTAAGCAAGGAGGCCTCCAATCCTGACTCAGTTACACCAGCTCTGTCAGGAGGAATGAGCCAAAATTCATCCAACTTATTGTGGGAAGCTTGTGGAAGGCTACCCAAAATGTTTGACCCAAATTAAACAATTTAAAGGCAATGCTACCAAATACTAATTGAGTGTATGTAAACTTCTGGCCCACTGGGAATGTGATGAAAGAAATAAAAGCTAAATAAATCATTCTCTCTTCTATTATTCTGACATTTCACATTCTTAAATAAAGTGGTGATCCTAACTGACCTAAGACAGCATTCTTACTAGGATTAAATGTTAAAATTGCGCCTATGTTTGTGTTGCTTCACAGACCCCGCTGTTCCATACAAGTGTATTTTTATCTGTTTTTAAAAATCTGATTCCACTGCTTGCATCAGTTACCTGATGTGGAATAGAGTTCTATGTAGTCATAGCTCTATGTAGTACTGTGCGCCTCCCATAGTCTGTTCTGTGAAGAGACCTCAGGTGGCATGTCTTGTGGGGTATGCATGGGTGTCTGAGCTGTGTGCTAGTCATTTAAACAGACAGCTCTGTGCTTCCAACAAGTCAATACCTCTCAGAAATACAAGTAGTGATGAAGTCAATCTCTCCTCTACTTTGAGCCAGGAGAGATTAACATGCATATTATTAATGTTATTGTACATCCAAAGGCTGTGCAGCCCTGTTCTTTTTTTTTTACCCCCTTTTTCTCCCCAACTTTGTGGTATCCAATTGTTAGTAGTTACTATCTTGTCTCATCGCTACAACTCCCGTACGGGTTCGGGAGAGACAAAGATCGAAAGCCATGCGTCCTCCGAAACACAACCCAACCCAACCAAGCACTGCTTCTTAACACAGCGCGCATTCAACCCAGAAGTCAGCCGCACCAATGTGTCGGAGGAAACACTGTGCACCTGGCAACCTTGGTTAGCGCGCACTGCAAGGATATCCCTACCGGCCAAACCCTCCCTATCCCGGACGACGCGTCGCCCCATGGAACTCCCGGTCGCGGCCGGGTGCGACAGAGCCTGGGCTCGAACCCAGAGTCTCTGGTGGCACAGCTAGCACTGCGATGCAGTGCCTTAGACCACTGTGCCACCCGGGAGGCCCGTGCTGCCCTGTTCTGAGCCAATTGCAATTTTTCTAAGTCCCTCTTTTGTGGCACCTGACCACACGACTGAACAGTTGTCCAGGTGTGACAAAACTAGAGCCTGTAGGACCTGCCTTGTTGATCGTGCTGTTAAAATGGTAGAGCAGTGCTTAATTATGGACAGACTTCTCATCATCTTAGTTACTGTTGTATCAATATATTTTGACCATGACAGGTTTACAATCCAAGCAGTTCAGTCACCTCAACTTGCTCAATTTCCACATTATTTATTAGAATATTTAGTTGAGATTGAGGGTTTAGTGAATGATTTGTCCCAAATACAATGCTTTTAGTTTTTGAAATATTTAGGACTAATTTATTCCTTGCCACCCATTCTGAAACTAACCGCAGCTCTTTGTTAAGTATTGCAGTCATTTCAGTTTCTGTAGTAGCTGACGTGTATAGTGTCTAGTCATCCGCATACATAGACACACTGGCTTTACTTATAGTGGCATGTTGTTAGTAAAGATTGAAAAAAGTAAGGGGCCTATACAGCTGCCCTGGGGAATTCCTGATTCTACCTGGATTATATTGGAGGGGCTTCCATTAAAGAAAACCCTTTGTGTTCTGTTAGACAGGAAACTCTTTATCCGCAAAGTAGCAGGGGGTGTAAAGCCATAACATATACGTTTTTCCACCAACAGATTATGATCAATAATGTCAAAAGCTACACTAAAGTCTAACAAAACAGCCCCCCACAATCTTTTTATCATCAATTTCTCTGTCAATCATCAGTCATTTGTCTAAGTGCTGTGCTTGTTGATTGTACTTCCCTATAAGGGTGCTGAAAGCCTTGTCAATTTGTGTACTGTAAAATAGCATTGTACAGTGCCTTGCAAAAGTGAAATGAAAAAAAAATGTAAAACGGAAAAGTGGTACGTGCATATGTATTAACCCCCATTGCTATTATGCCTTAAATAAGATCTGGTGCAACCAATTATCTTCATAAGTCACATAATTAGTTAAATAAAGTCCATCTGTGTGCATTGATTAAAGCCATTGATTAAAGAAAAAAAGGCATGTGGGAGACTCCCCAAACATATGGAAGAAGGTACTCTGGTCAGATGAGACTGAAATTGAGCTTTTTGGCCATCAAGGAAAACGCTATGTCTGGGGCAAACCCAACACCTCTCATCACCCTGAGAACACTATCCCCACAGTGAAGCATGGTAGTGGCAACATTATGCTGTGGGGGTGTTTTTCATTGGCAGGGACTGGGAAACTGGTCAGAATTGAAGGAATGATGGATGGCGCTAAATACAGGGAAATTCTTGAGGGAAACCTGTTTGTCTTCCAGAGATTTGAGACTGGGACGGAGGTTCACCTTCCAACAGGACAATGACCATAAGCATACCGCTAAAGCAACACTCAAGTGGTTTAAGGGGAAACATTTAAATGTCTTGGAATGGCCTAGTCAAAGCCCAGACCTCAATCCAATTGAGAATCTGTGGTATGACTTAAAGATTTGCTGTACACCAGCGGAACCCATCCAACTTGAAGGAGCTGGAGCAGTTTTGCCTTGAAGAATGGGCAAAAATCCCGGTGGCTAGATGTGCTAAGCTTATAGAGACATACCCCAAGAGACTTGCAGCTGTAATTGCTGTAAAAGGTTCTTCTACAAAGTATTGACTTTGGGGGAGTGAATAGTTATACACGCTCAAGTTTTCTGCTTTTTTTGTCTTATTTCTTGTCTGTTTCACAATGAAACATATTTTGCATCTTCAAAGTGGTAGGCATGTTGTGTAAATCAAATGATTAAAAAAAAGAGGTTGTAAGGCAACAAAATAGGAAAAATGCCAAGGGCGTGAATACTTTCGTATCTGGTCAAATACAATTTTTTCTAAAACTTTACTACGGGTTGGTAACAAGCTGATTCGTTGACTATTTGAGCCAGTAAAAGGGGGCTTTACTATTCTTAGGTAGCGGAATGACTTTTTCTTCCCTCCAGACCTGAGGGCACACACTTTCTAGTAGGCTTAAATTGAAGATATAGCAAATATCCTCAGTAATTTTCCATCCAAGTTGCCAGACTTTGGTGGCTTGTCATTATTGGTAGACAACAATACTTTTTTAACCTCTTGCTCCTACTGAGACGCTTGCGTCCCATCCAGAGCTCTGGAAATGCAAATGCGCTACGCTAAATGCTAATAGTATTAGTTAAAACTCAAACGTTCATTAAAATACACATGCAGGGTATTGAATTAAAGCTACACTCGTTGTGAATCCAGGCAACAAGTCAGATTTTTAAAATGCTTTTCGGCGAAAGCATGAGAAGCTATTATCTGATAGCATGTAACACCACAAAAGACCCGCAGGGGACGTAACAAAATAATTAGCATATTCGGCGCTACACAAACCGCACAATAAAATAGAAAACATTCATTACCTTTGACCATCTTCTTTGTTGGCACTCCTAGATGTCCCATAATCACTATTGGGTCTTTTTTTCGATTAAATCGGTCCATATATAGCCTAGATATCGTTATATGTAGACTGTGTGATCAACTAAAAAAAACAGTGTTTCATAACGTAACGTCATTTTTTGAAATTCAAAAAGTCGACGATAAACTTTCACAAAACACTTCGAAATACTTTTGTAATGCAACTTTAGGTATTAGTAAACGTTAATAAGCGATCAAATTAATCACAAGACGAAGTATATTCTATAGCTGTCCGTCTGGAAAAATGTCCGGCTAGAAACGCAACCAAAATATCCGGTCCTAGACCTGAAGAACTGCGCTGCCTTGCATCTGTTTGACCAAGAAACAAATCGTAGGCAAATGACAAGACTCTAGACACCGTGTGGAAGCTGTAGGTACTGCAACCTCAGCCTCATTAATTGTGGTTCACCTTTATCAATGGGTTCAAGTCGCGCAGCAATATATTTTTCCATTTTCAGTGATCAGTTTTTCCTGCGCTTTCCGATGAAACACACGTTATGTTATAGCCACAGCCGTGATTTAACCAGTTTTATAAACGTCTGAGTGTTTTCTATCCACACATACTAATCATATGCATATACTATATTCCTGGCATGAGTAGCAGGGCGCTGAAATGTTGCGCGATTTTTAACAGAATGTTCAAAAAAGTAGGGGGTAGGAGTAACAGGTTAACCTCTTCCACACTCATTTTACATTCAAAATTAAAATGATTGTCTTTCATAATTTTGTCAGATATACTTGGATGTGTAGTGTCAGCATTTGTTGCTGGCATGTCATCCCTAAATTTGCTAATCTTGCCAATGAAAAAATCATTAAAGTAGTTATATCAGTCACTTTTGTTATGAATGAGCCATCTGATTCAATGAATGATGGAGCTGTTTGCCTTTTTTCCCAAAATGTCATTGAAGGTGCTCCAAAGCTTTTTACTCTCATCCATTGTAATTTACCTTTGTTTAATAGTGTTGTTTCCTTTTCTTTTTATTTCATTTAGTCACATGATTTCTACATTTGCAGTACGTTTGCCAATTGGTTGTGCAGCCAGACTTATTTGCCATTCCTTTTGCCTAATCAAATCAAATCAAATTGTATTGGTCACATACACATGGTTAGCAGATGTTAACGCGGGTGTAGCGAAATGCTTGTGATCTAGTTCCGACAGTGCAGTAATATCTAACAAGTAATCTTACAATTCCACAACAACTACCTAATACACACAAATCTAAAGGGATGGAAAATTAATATGTACATATAAATAAATATATGGATGTGCGATAACCGAGCGTGGCATAGGCAAGATGCAATAGATAGTATAAAATACAGTATATACACATGAGATGAGTATGTAAACATCTTTATTAAAGTGACATTATTAAAGTGACTACTGATCCATTTATTAATGTGGCCAATGATTTTGAGATTTTTATTTCTGTCGGCGCGACCTATGAAGAATCCTGTGGCTGTACCGACTCCGACAACATATCCCATGTGCCATGTTTCCGTGAAACAGAATGTTTCAATCTCAAACTTTTGTACGATGGGGATAGTTGATTGACATAGGCTAGTGCTTTTGCTGTTTGCTAGGCCTACTCATCTTGTTGGCCGACGAAAAGTAAATCTGGACAGTTCTTCAAATATCTTCAATATGCACCTCAGAATTGGATAAGGACGCGCACAGTTGCGTCCCCGATGTGTCTGTCTTCACTTGTAGCCTGTGAGAAACAGGCTGATGGAGAGTGATGTAAGTGAGCAGTGATTTGGAGTGCTCAGCACTCTGGGAGAAGGCCACAATGTCCACTGGCTGCAAAAGGCATGGATATTTTTAGGGTGCATTACGGCCACACAAAGGGGAAATTCCAGGCATTAAATTGTGAATGAGTTACCGATGTAGTGTGTACAGCCTGCGCAAAAAAACAAAGCAGAGCTCATGCCTTTTCAAGCAACTTTTTTCTCATCATCATTAGAGTTGCATCATGCAGCCTTACAATGTATTAAACATCTAAACATCTATCCCAACGTTTATGGAACAACTAAAGTTACATAAATAACTCCAAATTAATGATACCCATTTCTTTGTTATCCACTCAACACAGAATAGCCATATGTGCGCAATTTCTCATTGTTTGGAAAAAATATCCTTTCAGCTTTGTTCATTTTGTATTCTTCATACTATAAAATAATTCCACGGAATTCTAAGCAAATCCTGAACTAAATTAACTAATGTAGCCCACAGCCATTTGGCATAGCCAGATTATTATTATTATACCTTTATTTCAACAAGGAACACAGACTGAGACCAAGGTCTCTTTTACAGCTGGGCCCTGCGTATACATGTTTACACATACAGTTTAGGTACAATGATTAAGAAACTACACAAGACAAACAAAACCATCACAGATAACACAACAAAATACAGCAGCAGATTGTTACATTTACACACAGGTTATTCTACTAACAGGTTATTCCCCTAACAGGTTATTCCCCTAACAGGTTATTCCCCTCACAGGTTATTCCCCTAACAGGTTATTCCCCTAACAGGTTATTCCCCTCACAGGTTATTCCCCTAACAGGTTATTCCCCTAACAGGTTATTCTACTAACAGGTTATTCCCCTAACAGGTTATTCTCCTAACAGGTTATTCTACTAACAGGTTATTCCCCTAACAGGTTATTCCCCTAACAGGTTATTCTACTAACAGGTTATTCCCCTAACAGGTTATTCCCCCTAACAGGTTATTCTACTAACAGGTTATTCTACTAACAGGTTATTCTACTAACAGGTTATTCCCCTAACAGGTTATTCCCCTAACAGGTTATTCTACTAACAGCACAAGAACGTGCATTACCCGAAACAGTTACAAGCAATTAAAATAAAATAAAATTTAACCTTTATTTAACTAGGCAAGTCATTTAAGAACAAATTCTTATTTTCAATGACGGCCTAGGAACAGTGGGTTAACTGCCTGTTCAGGGGCAGAACGACAGATTTCTACCTTGATTTGTACCTTGTCAGCTCGGGGATTTGAACTTGCAACCTTTCGGCTGCTAGTCCAACGCTTTAACCACTAGTCTACTCTGCCGCCCCAATTCAAAAATAAAAATGCTCCAAAAAATATTTCAAATGGGCAAGGGGGACAAGAGTCTCAAGTTTAAGTTTAGTCTGCAGGCTATTCCATAGGCAAGGAGCGTAACAGGAAAAGGCAGCCATACCCAACTCTGTGGAAATCGCATGGGCCTCGAGTGTAATCCATGTTTGCGACCTGGTTTTAGGAATTCTAAATCAAATATTGATGAGTGATGATAAATAAGAAGGTAGCTTATTCAGAAGTGCTTTATAGACAAACACGAGAGCATGTTGTTCTCGTCTCACGGACAGCCCATACATTTTGATATAAAACACAGTGGTGAGTTCTGTAGCTAGCACCCGTAATAATAAACCTAAGTGCGCAATGATAAGTAGCATGCAGCGATTTAAGTGTTGATGCAGTAGCATGCATGTAAATAATAGCCCCATAATCTATAACAGACATAAAAGTAGCTTGCACAATTTGTCTTCTATTTGTAGAGGACAAACATGTCCTGTTTCTATAGAGGAAGCCTAGCTGGATTTTTAGCCATTTACAAAGTTCATCAATATGCATTTTAAAAGACAGTTCATCATCCAACCATATCCCTAAGTATTTATATGCAGAGACCTGATTAATTTGAGAACCATCTAAGCTCGTAAGTGCAAGTGTATTTTCAACCAACTTTTTGAACCTATTACAAATCATAAAATGTGTTTTCTTTGCATTTAAACTAGTTTCAGTTTTATAAAAGCTGTATAAAAGACCCTTGTAATATCTTAAAACCGGTCTCCAATAATGATAATGCTTGGTCAGCCGTTGAAGTGATAGAGTACATACGTAAGTGTCATCAGCATATAAATGAATTTGACACTTTCTTATTTCATCACTGATATTGTTTATGTAGAGCGTGAACAGTAATGGACCAAGTATAGAACCTTGTGGAAGCCTGACTTCTATCCTTAGATAGTCATGAAACCAACGACAGGACCTAACATAAGGACAACTCAAAGTAAGCTATTCTGTTCTGAAATAGACTACATTTTCTTCATATCGTGCTTCTTTAGGCCTGTCTAAAATAAATAATGGATTTATTGTGAAGGTGTAGGCTATATTACATGGATTTATTAGGCTTTATAAAAATGTAGATGTTCCAAAGGTCTGCATCAGTGGATGTGTGGAAGCCAGGGGATGCTAAATGTGTTTGTTAATTAATAACCGACAGTTATTTGCTTGACAATCACCGGCTGACGAAATTTCATGAACGACACAGCCCTAGTTATGCCTAATATTTAGGAGAATAATACAGTGGATGTCAGAAGTTTACATACACCTTAGCCAAATACATTTAAATGCAGTTTTTCACAATTCCTGACATTTAATCCTAGTACAAAGTACATGTAATCCTAGTTCCGTGTCTTAGGTCAGTTAGGATCACAATTTTATTTTAAGAATGTGAAATGTCAGAATAATAGTAGAGATTTATTTCAGCTTTTATTTCTTTCATCCTGCCTGGTATGGCAACTGCTCGGCCTCCGACCGCAAGACACTACAGAGGGTAGTGCGTA
This sequence comes from Oncorhynchus nerka, assembly GCF_034236695.1. Lineage (NCBI taxonomy): Eukaryota > Metazoa > Chordata > Actinopteri > Salmoniformes > Salmonidae > Oncorhynchus > Oncorhynchus nerka. The sequence goes on from NC_088396.1 coordinate 43,488,106, forward strand.
TGGCCCAGTATATTACTGGGGCCAAGCTTCCTGCCATCCAGGACCTCTATGCCATGCGGTGTCAGAGGAAGGCCCTACAAATTGTCAGACTCCAGCCACCCTAGTCATAGACTGTTCTCTCTGCTACTGCATGACAAGCGGTACCGGAACGCCAAGTCTAGGTCCAAAAGGCTTCTAAACAGCTTCTACCCCCAAGCCTTATGACTACTGGACATCTAATGGCTACCCAGAGTATTTGCATTTCCCCCCACCCCTTTACCCTGCTGCTACTCTCTGTTATTATCTATGATAAGTCACTTTAATACCTCTACCCACATGTATATATTACTTCAATTATCTCGACTAACCGGTGCCCCTACAAATTGACTCTGTACAGGTACCTCCTGTATATAGCCTTGCTATTGTTATTTTTCTGCTGCTCTTTAATTATTTGTTAGTTTTTTTGGTATTTTTCTTAAAACAGCATTGTGGGTTAAGGGCTTGAAGTAAGCATTTCACCTGTTGTATTCGGCGCATGTGACAAATACAATTTGATTTGATCATTATTTAGCTAGCTAGCTATCACATCAATTATGAAAAATATCATAGCTAACCTTAGCTAAGCACTAGCCACTAGCTAGCTAACCAGTTAGTGGTGCTGACAGTTTGAAACTGCTATAGCAACAAAATGTGTTTCACTCTATCCCATAAAAAATGACATTGCTAACCACCATCCATTAGCTAACACTATTTTAAAGTGTATTGTGAAGTGTAATTATTAAGTTAGGTATTTAGCTAGCTAGATCACTTTGTTTGCATTTGCAACTGATTTTTATTCTCCACCCGACTGGTCGTCAACAGTTACTGGTCTTGGAACACATGTGTTCACCAGAAACGTCTTCTCGTAAACTGTTTTCCACTAGTGGAAATAGATATTGTTGCCACAGATTACTTTAAAAAAAATAACTTACGAACTGTTTGCCACCAGTGGCAATAAATATTATTGTTGCCAACGGTTGCCGCAGATTCATAACTAATGGCAAACATTTTTTTGTGGCACACTATTTAGTTTGCAGCAAATTTGCCACAACATATACTTTTTTTGTAAGGTAATAAAGGTAAGGCAAACACACACGCGTGTGCGAACACTGGGAAGGGACGTGTTTGGAATGGACCACGTGTGTTTGTGAGTGATTTGAGGGAGTCAGTGTGTGTAGATGTGTAAAGGTTTTGGTATACAGTGTTATAGGCTCAGGTGCATGAAGAGAGAGACAGAGATACAGACAGACGGGGGTTATATCAGGGGGGACCCCGGTCTTCATTAGTTCTAGGGGCCTCTGAGGTTCTGGGCAGCCAGGCTAGAGAGCCAGTCAGGCAGGAGAGCCAGCCTCATTAAGAGGACACCCAGGGCTGGCCTGAAGCACCATGCAGCCACCAGCCACTAACTGTCCTTTCTCTGTCTAACAACCAACGGCTTGTCCTGTCTTGTATCTGAGATGCTGTGTCAGGGGAGAGGGCTGTTGTCTTCACTCTTCACATTTTGTGTACAGTACTGTGCAGTAGAGGTCTTCAAAGATAAGCGTTATATTAAAGGAGTAACTCCGGTAGGCCTTAAACATTCTTCCTCACCTCAAGTTCAACTGTTGGAGTCAGTGTGCGCTGCCTTCATAGGCCTGCGGTAGGCTTAGCTAATCCTAATAATAGCCATACCACACCAAACCTTCACAAAAGTTCCTTAAATTTATTAGGGTAACATCAAAAGTAAGTCAAGTCCTTGTTTATAGGGAAATACGAACAGGTTATTTTGGCACGAAATGAATATTTGTGGGAACTCCTGAGTGACGCAGCGGTCAAAGGCACTGCTTCGCACTGCTTGAGGTGTCACTACAGCCCCGGGTTCAATCCCAGGCTGTGTCACAGCCGGCTGTGACTGGGAGACCCATGATGCGGTGCACAATTGGCCCAGCATCGTCCGGTTTAGGGGAGGGTTTGGCCAGCCGGGATTTCCTTGTCCCATCGCTCTCTAGTGAATTCTTGTGTGGGGCCGCTGACTTCGGTCGCCAGCTGTATGGCATTACCTCCGACACATTGGTGCGGATGGCTTCCCGAGGTTAAGCGAACAGTGTGTCAAGAAGCAGTGTGGCTTGGCAGGGTCATGTTTCAGAGGACGACTGGCTCCCGACCTAAGATTCTCCCGAGCCATACAGGAGTTGCAGCAATGGGACAATGTAAGTACCAATTGGATATCATGAAAAAGGATGTAACCGTACAAAACTATATTTGCATCTTGCCCTCTTTGGGGTTTCCTTTTCATTGTTTGAGCACTACTAGCATAGTAGGCCTACTGGTAATTCTATTATATTGCGGCAAACACACCATTACAGCTGGAACTTAATTTGGCCAATGAAAATGGCTCAACAGAAGGCTAAGCCTATGCAGCTATTACCAACAAGTGTGATTGCCTAGTAGCCTAGGCCATGGCTCCTCCTCAGAATCAGCAGCAGGGGCACGTGAGGTGAGCAGCTGGATCCAGTTTCAGCTGGACATAAGCTATGTGTTTTATTTTGTTGCATTTGGCTGACACACATAACACGTTTGCACAGTTCTCATCACACAAACAGTAAATTAACAGAGGACAGATCCAGTAGGTAAATTCATTTTAATTGCACATACAGTACCTGAGACCCGTTCGGGTCCCAGGTCGCATCTCAGAATTTCGGGTCTGTTGAACCTGTGAAGACCTCTACTGTGCAGTTAGTTTTCCAACATATTATTGTTGTTCCCAAGGTAAATGTATAATGTTTTCAATAGAATGTGTTTGACCCACATGTTTCAAGAGGGCCACCATTGTTCCTGTTCCCAAGAAAGCTAAGGTAACTGAGCTGAACGACTACCGCCCCGTAGCACTCACTTCCGTCATCACAAAGTGCTTTGAGAGACTAGTCAAGGACCATATTACCTCCACCCTACCTGACACCCTAGACCCACTCCAATTTGCTTACCGCCCAAATAGGTCCACAGACGATGCAATCTCAACCACACTGCACACTGCCCTAACCCACCTGGACAAGAGGAATACCTATGTGAGAATGCTGTTCATCGACTACAGCTCGGCATTCAACACCATAGTGCCCTCCAAGCTCGTCATCAAGCTCGAGACCCTGGGTCTCGACCCCGCCCTGTGCAACTGGGTACTGGACTTCCTGACGGGCCGCCCCCAGGTGGTGAGGGTAGGCAACAACATCTCCACCCCGCTGATCCTCAACACTGGGGCCCCACAAGGGTGCGTTCTGAGCCCTCTCCTGTACTCCCTGTTCACCCACGACTGCGTCGCCACGCACGCCTCCAACTCAATCATCAAGTTTGCGGACGACACAACAGTGGTAGGCTTGATTACCAACAATGACGAGACGGCCTACAGGGAGGAGGTGAGGGCCCTCTGAGTGTGGTGTCAGGAAAATAACCTCACACTCAACGTCAACAAAACTAAGGAGATGATTGTGGACTTCAGGAAACAGCAGAGGGAACACCCCCCTATCCACATCGATGGAACAGTAGTGGAGAGGTTAGTAAGTTTTAAGTTCCTCGGCGTACACATCACAGACAAACTGAATTGGTCCACCCACACAGACAGCATCGTGAAGAAGGCGCAGCAGCGCCTCTTCAACCTCAGGAGGCTGAAGAAATTTGGCTTGTCACCAAAAGCACTCACAAACTTCTACAGATGCACAATCGAGAGCATCCTGTCGGGCTGTATCACCGCCTGGTACGGCAACTGCTCCGCCCACAACCGTAAGGCTCTCCAGAGGGTAGTGAGGTCTGCACAACGCATCACTGGGGGCAAACTACCTGCCCTCCAGGACACCTACACCACCCGATGTCACAGGAAGGCCATAAAGATCATCAAGGACAACAACCACCTGAGCCACTGCCTGTTCACCCTGCTAGCATCCAGAAGGCGAGGTCAGTACATGTGCATCAAAGCTGGGACCGAGAGACTGAAAAACAGCTTCTATCTCAAGGCCATCAGACTGTTAAACAGCCACCACTAACATTGAGTGGCTGCTGCCAACACACTGACTCAACTCCAGCCACTTTAATAATGGGAATTGATGGGAAATTATGTAAAATATATCACTAGCCACTTTAAACAATGCTAACTAATATAATGTTTACATACCCTACATTATTCATCTCATATGTATACGTATATACTGTACTCTATATCATCTACTGCATCTTTATGTAATACATGTATCACTAGCCACTAACTATGCCACTTTGTTTACATACTCATCTCATATGTATATACTGTACTCAATACCATCTACAGTATCTTGCCTATGCCGCTCTGTACCATCACTCATTCATATATCTTTATGTACATATTCTTTATCCCCTTACACTTGTGTCTATAAGGTAGTAGTTTTGGAATTGTTAGCTAGATTACTTGATGGTTATTACTGCATTGTCGGAACTAGAAGCACAAGCATTTCGCTACACTCGCATTAACATCTGCTAACCATGTATATGTGACAAATAAAATTTGATTTGATTTGATTTATGAAGAGCCATTATCTCATTTAGAAGGCTAAAATCACATTTCTATCTTTAAAGAAATATTGTCATACTTCATCATATATTTTATTCAACATTTAGATGCAAACCTGACAACCAGAATGTGTACACCTCAGAGATACAGTTATTTAGTTATACCATCCTTAATGATATCACAAAATAATACACTTCTGACAGGATTGTTCTTTAACCTTTCTAGGGCAGGCGTTCCGCTGGCGGAACCCCCTCGACAACATTCCGCTGAAAGGGCAGCGCGTGAAACCCAAAAATATTTTTGGGAAATATGTAACTTTCACACATGAACTTCTTATGGCTGCAATCCCGTTAACGGGATATTTTTCATCAACAACCGCTGAATTGCATCACAAGTGCAATATAGCAAGCTTAGCCTTTTGTTAATCCACCTGTCGTGGCATATTTTGAAAATATGCTTTACAGCGAAAGCAAAAAAAAGCATTTGTGTAAGTTTATTGATCGCTCGACAAAACATTATGAACACCTAGCATCAAAGTAGCTTGGTCACGAAAATCAGAAAAGCAATCAAATTAATCGTTTACCTTTGATGATTATCGGATGTTTTCACTCACGAGACTCCCAGTTACACAGCAAATGTTCCTTTTGTTCCATAAAGATTATTTTTATATCCAAAATACCTCAGTTTGTTTGGCGCATTATGTTCAGAAATCCACAGGAAAGAGCGGTCACGACAACGCAGACAAATTCCAAATAGTATCCGTAATGTCCACAGAAACGTTTTTTATAATCAATCCTCAGGTTGTTTTTAAAATATATAATCGATAATATATCAACCGCAACTGTCTTTTTCAGTAGGAGAGAGAAAGGCACTGGCTGCCCAAACTCTGTTGCGCAAAGCAAAACGCTGCTGGCACCCGGCCATACAATGACGCAATGTTATCTTTCTCGCTCATTTTTCAAAATAAAAGCCTGAAACTATGTCTAAAGACTGTTGACACCTTGAGGAAGCGCTAGGTAAAGGAATCTGGTTGATATCCCTTTAAATGGAGCAAAGGCAGGCTATGGAACATGGAGTTTTCAAAATAGAAACCACTTCCTGGTTTGATTTTCCTCCGGGTATCGCCTGTAATATCAGTTCTGTTATACTCACAGACAATATTTTGACAGTTTTGGAAACTTTAGAGTGTTGTCTATCCAATACTACTAATAATATGCATATATTAGCAACTGAGACTGAGGAGCAGGCCGTTTACTTTGGGCAACTTATTCATCCAAACTACCCAATACTGCCCCCAAGCCATAACAAATTAACAAGTCCAAGACAACAAATTAAAGATAAACCTCTTGTTAATCTACCCATCGTGTCTGATTTTTAAAATGCTTTACAGCGAAAGCACAACATATGATTTCGTTAGATCACCGCCAAGTCAAAAAAACACAGCCATTTTTTTCAGCCAAAGATAGGAGTCACAAAAAGCAGAAATATAGATAAAATTAATCACTAACCTTTGGTGATCTTCATCAGATGACACTCATAGGACATCATGTTACACAATACATGTATGTTTTGTTCGATAATGTGCATATTTATATCCAAAAATCTCAGTTTACATTGACGCGTTACGTGCAGTAATGTTTTGATTCCAAAACATCCGGTGATTTTGCAGAAATATTCATAATAAACATTGATAAAAGATACTAGTGTTATTCACATAATTAAAGATAGACTTCTCCTTAAATCCACACCGACCATTTCACACATTCTTTATGTTAGAAATATTGTTTCATTATCCACTTTTGGATGTTGGAGTTTTGACGGCAAAGTCTCTCTATAACAAAGGATTTTCAGCCTTCCATTTCTGCAGAGTGGGGGAGAGTTTCTCCAAGGTATTTATTTATAAAACAGGCTAAATTCCCCCTCTCATCTCCTGTGGGAGAGAGAGAGGGGGGGGGGGGTCTGGTCATCCTCAAACATTTGGCTAGCTGATGGGTCCTTTTGATCCTCACCAAGGAGAGAGAGTCAAGACACCTGCTGTCGGCCTAACAGCCCAGGCAGGAGATGTTATGTTCCCCCCTACTGATCCCCTCCTACACCCCCACCCTTGTTCCAGGCCCTGAGAGGCTCCTGGGCATCCTGCCTGCCTGAGTAAGAAGAAGCATGCTGCTGCTAGTCTGTCTTCTAGTGTGTTTACTCATCACTACTTTATTCTTGCTTCTTCCTCACAGAGTAAAAGGGTTTAATTCAAGTCAATATTTCTGCCCATCACATAATGCAACTCATACCGAGTATAAGAAAAACTTCTGTTAAAGAATGGCTTTGACAGACAAAGGTCCAGTCACTGTAGTTTTAATAAGATTTTTTTTTAACTGTATTCACCAGACTGAGACATGGAAATCTGTTTTCTGTCCTCTCTGTTATGAGATGCAGAAAGACAATAAAACAGTTGTCTTTGTTTTATTCAGTCTGATTTGATATGACGGAAGGAAAGGGACACCTGGACTAAATTACTGTCTACCCATTCTGTGCTTCATGCCATTCTGAATAGTCTGAGATGATCAGTTAAAAGGCACTTGCGATGATAGATTACCCCTTGCATGCATTGTGCTGTATAATTGCACCTGTCTTGGTTCTGAAAGTAAGTGTATGCTTGGCTGTAACACATTGAAATATACTGCCTGCTTTGGCCTTGGCACATCCAACCACACATTTCTTTTTTTGTTCAACATTCAAGTTCGTTTAAAGCCAATAAATGTGTTTTCTTCCGGAGATGAGAGCTGAGAGTTCATCAACAGATTCAGTCCTTGGCCCCAGACCCAGATCTGATTCTTAGAATAATTGAAACTCAAACAGGGAATGAATGTTTGTCTTGGCTCCTTTCCCTGTGCGAAAAAGAGTTGGATTTCAGGAAACTCTCCCAACCCCCCACATCACTTTTTTTTTATTCCGTCAAGATGTCTGAGTGTTAAATTATAGCCTGTGTGTTGCCAAGCTCTAAATAGAAAGCTAGTAATTATCCCCAGCATATGTAAATCAGTTAAAAATCATCAGCCAATCAAATGAGGTGAGTTTATAGGAAAAGAGCGAGAGGGAGACAGAAGGGAGGAGAAATGTCCTTCCCCACATCCTCTTGAATGATTTGACCCATGTTGACAGTACAACACTAGACTGCTGATTTGATTGTTGTCTGATTTGCTATGTACAGTGGCAAGAAAAAGTATGTGAACCCATTGGAATTACCTGGATTTCTGCAAAAATGTGTCATAAAATTTGATCTGATCTTACAACAATAGACAAACATAGTGTGCTTAAACTAATAACACAAAAATTATTGTATTTTTCTTGTCTATATTGAATACATAATTTAAACATTCACAGTGTAGGTTGGCAAAAGTATGTGAACCCAGAGGCTAATGACTTTTCCAAAAGCTAATTGGAGTCAGGAGTCAGCTAACCTGGAGTCCAATCAATGAGACGAGATTGGAGGTGTTGGTTAGAGAAGCCCTACCAAAAACAAAAACGCTCACAAAATTTGAGCTTGCTATTCACAAGAAGCATTGCCTAATGTGAACCATGCTTCAAACAAAAGAGATCTCAGAAGACCTAAGATTAAGAATTGTTGACTTGCAAAAAGCTAGAAAGGGTTACAAAAGTGTCTCTACCTTGATGTTCATCAGTCCACGGTAAGACAAATTGACTATAAATGGAGAAAGTTCAGCACTGTTGCTCCTCTCCCTAGGAGTGTCCGTCCTGCAAAGATGACTGTAAGAGCTCAGTGCAGAATGTTAAGAAGAATCCCAGAGTGTCAGCTAAAAACTTCCAGAAATCTATGGAACATGGTAACATCTCTGTTGATGAGTCTATGATATGTCAAACACTAAACAAGAATGGTGTTCATGGGAAGACATCACTGAAGAAGCCACTGCATTCTAAAAAAAACATTGTTGCATGTCTGAAGTTCACAAAAGAGCACCTGGATGTTAGCACAGCACATCTAGCAAAATATTCTGTGGACAGATTAAACTGAACCCCGGGGCGGCAGGGTAGCCTAGTGGTTAGAGCATTGGACTAGTAACCGAAATGACAGATTAAACTGAACCCCGGGGCGGCAGGGTAGCCTAGTGGTTAGAGCATTGGACTAGTAACCGAAAGGACAGATTAAACTGAACCCCGGGGCGGCAGGGTAGCCTAGTGGTTAGAGCATTGGACTAGTAACCGAAAGGACAGATTAAACTGAACCCCGGGCGGCAGGGTAGCCTAGTGGTTAGAGCATTGGACTAGTAACCGAAAGGACAGATTAAACTGAACCCCGGGGCGGCAGGGTAGCCTAGTGGTTAGAGCATTGGACTAGTAACCGAAAGGACAGATTAAACTGAACCCCGGGGCGGCAGGGTAGCCTAGTGGTTAGAGCATTGGACTAGTAACCGAAAGGACAGATTAAACTGAACCCCGGGGCGGCAGGGTAGCCTAGTGGTTAGAGCATTGGACTAGTAACCGAAAGGACAGATTAAACTGAACCCCAGGGCGGCAGGGTAGCCTAGTGGTTAGAGCATTGGACTAGTAACCGAAAGGACAGATTAAACTGAACCCCGGGGCGGCAGGGTAGCCTAGTGGTTAGAGCATTGGACTAGTAACCGAAAGGACAGATTAAACTGAACCCCGGGGCGGCAGGGTAGCCTAGTGGTTAGAGCATTGGAAAGGACAGATTAAACTGAACCCCGGGGCGGCAGGATAGCCTAGTGGTTAGAGCATTGGACTAGTAACCGAAAGGACAGATTAAACTGAACCCCGGGGCGGCAGGGTAGCCTAGTGGTTAGAGCATTGGACTAGTAACCGAAAGGACAGATTAAACTGAACCCCGGGGCGGCAGGGTAGCCTAGTGGTTAGAGCATTGGACTAGTAACCGAAAGGACAGATTAAACTGAACCCCGGGGCGGCAGGGTAGCCTAGTGGTTAGAGCATTGGACTAGTAACCGAAAGGACAGATTAAACTGAACCCCGGGGCGGCAGGGTAGCCTAGTGGTTAGAGCATTGGAAAGGACAGATTAAACTGAACCCCGGGGCGGCAGGGTAGCCTAGTGGTTAGAGCATTGGACTAGTAACCGAAAGGACAGATTAAACTGAACCCCGGGGCGGCAGGGTAGCCTAGTGGTTAGAGCATTGGACTAGTAACCGAAAGGACAGATTAAACTGAACCCGGGGCGGCAGGGTAGCCTAGTGGTTAGAGCATTGGACTAGTAACCGAAAGGACAGATTAAACTGAACCCCGGGGCGGCAGGGTAGCCTAGTGGTTAGAGCATTGGACTAGTAACCGAAAGGACAGATTAAACTGAACCCCGGGGCGGCAGGGTAGCCTAGTGGTTAGAGCATTGGACTAGTAACCGAAAGGACAGATTAAACTGAACCCCGGGGCGGCAGGGTAGCCTAGTGGTTAGAGCATTGGAAAGGACAGATTAAACTGAACCCCGGGGTGGCAGGGTAGCCTAGTGGTTAGAGCATTGGACTAGTAACCGAAAGGACAGATTAAACTGAACCCCGGGGCGGCAGGGTAGCCTAGTGGTTAGAGCATTGGACTAGTAACCGAAAGGACAGATTAAACTGAACCCCGGGCGGCAGGGTAGCCTAGTGGTTAGAGCATTGGACTAGTAACCGAAAGGACAGATTAAACTGAACCCCGGGGCGGCAGGGTAGCCTAGTGGTTAGAGCATTGGACTAGTAACCGAAAGGACAGATTAAACTGAACCCCGGGGCGGCAGGGTAGCCTAGTGGTTAGAGCATTGGACTAGTAACCGAAAGGACAGATTAAACTGAAGTTGAGTTGTTTGGAAGTGTCGTGTCTTTACTATCATTAAATTAAGACTTTTAGTTTTTATCAAAGATTCTCTGTAATTAGCATTTTGTGATTAACTTATTAATCATGTAACTGTAATTAACTAGGAAGTCGGGGCACCAAGGAAAATATTCAGATTACAAAGTTATAATTTTCCTAATATAACTTTTCAGATATTTTCATATCTGATCAATAGTCTTCTGATTAATGAATTCTTCTTTACCTCACATTAGTCTTATTCCAAACGTCGTAAATTGTTGGTTATCTGCACGAACCCAGTCTTCACTATGAGTCATCCATACATCAATTTTCTTAAATTATTTATTTATTAACTAACTAAACAATCACAGAAGTGCACACACAAACAAACAAAGTAAATATGGTTACAAGAAATGATAGGGTAATGTGCCCTAGTGGGCTAAACCAACATTGTGGCTTGTTGTACTAAAGGGAAGTGGGGGTCGACTGAGATAAGATAACACACAGTTGATAATTATAACAATTGAAATGCTAATCCTTTGCACATGAACGCTCACTCATTCTGGAACAATTGCAATCAATATATATATTTACGCTCAATGTGTTGTCGGGGTCTCTGTTGAAAGTTTGTTTCTGTTGGAGAGTTTGTCCGCCCTCTCTGTCGTGGTTAGAATGGATAGTTCAGAGTGACATTCATTCATGTCGTTATGGATAGATGTTTCGGCGGTTGTCGGTGTTCGCATTCAATGATACCGAATTCCTAGCTGCAGACTAGTAATTAATATCAAAGACTAGTTCTTATTCTGTCGGTATCGATAGTCTTAAGAGTTTAACCACATGGGATGGTTAAAAGATTCAGCAGTCTAGTCTGCAAACTTTTGTCCTCTCGTAATTGAGAGCAACATGGTCTGTTGAGAAATTCTCAAGGTGGGGGTTTTATTTGGAATTGCAGAAAAGGGCCTGTCCCAGGATGCCCGACCCTAACTGGGCTCATGGGCGGTCCTCTGATTTAGTTCAACTCAAAAGGGAATTGGAGTTTCCTTTGTTAAACAGTCCAAAATCACATTACACAATTTTACAAACAGTATCATCCTCACTCATTCATCTTATACAACAATTAGATGTAAACCTATTATATAAACAGCGTTATGGTAATGTGGCCGTATTGTCTCCCATGAGTTTCACAATATTGTACCAAACGGACCAGTTCGTAGCTGGATTCTTCATCAATCTTTCATACCTTCTCCAGAACATAAATGTTGTTCGGACCTCAAGTTCTGTGAGGTAGAAGAAATGCCTTTGTTCTCTATGAAACTTCACTCTCTCTATATTCTGTGGCCATTAGGAGATAATCTCCTCCGGGAATTTACGACCTCTCTCTGAACACAGCAGCCTGGGTGTAGGAGACAGGGGGGTAGGGGGGTGGTGCATAGAATAGGCCGGTACAGAGGGAGGGGTGGTCGCTGTATCCAAAGAGGGCAACGTCATGACAAAAGGAACAGACAACACTATGTGTGGAGAGAAAAAAAGGCACAGCACACCAACATCAAAACCTCATCCCAACTGTAAAGTATGGTGGAGGGAGCGTCATGGTTTGGGGCTGCTTTGCTGCCTCAGGGCCTGGACAGCTTGCTATCATCGACAGAAAATGAATTCGCAACTTTATCAAGACATTTTGCAGGAGAATGTAAGGCTATCTGGCTGCCAATTGAAGCTCAAAAGAAGTTGGGTAATGCAACTGGACTACAACCCAAAACACAGAAGTAAATCAACAAAGAATGGCTTCAACAGAAAAAAATACGCCTTCTGGAGTGGCACAGTTAGATTCCTGACCTCAACCTGATTTAAAGTGCTGTGGCATGACCTCGAGTGTGGTTCACCCCAGACATCCTAAGAATATTACTGAACTGAAACAGTTTTGTAAAGATGGTCCAAAATTCCTTCTGGCCGTGCCGGTCTGATCCGCAAATACAGAAAATGAGTTTATTGCTGCCAAAAAAGCGTCAACCAGTTATTAAATGCAAGGGTTCACATACTTTTCCCACCCTGCACTGTGAATGTTTACACGGTGTGTTCAATAAAGACATGAAAACATATAATTGTTTGTCTGTTATTAGCATAAGCAGACTGTGTTTGTCTATTGTTGTGACATACAGTTGAAGTCAGTTTTTCACAATTCCTGACATTTAATCCAAGTAAAAATTCCCTGTTTTAGGTCAGTTAGGATCACCACTTCATTTTAAGAATGTGAAATGTCAGAATAATAGCAGAGGTAATGATTTATTTGAGCTTTTATTTCTTTCATCACATTCCCAGTGGGTCAGAAGTTTACATACACTCAATTAGTATTTGGTAGTTTAAATTAGTAGTTTAAATTAGTATTTGGCCTTTAAATTGGGTCAAATGGGTCAAATGTTTCGGGTAGCCTTCCACAAGCTTCCCACAATAAGTTGGGTGAATTTTGGCCCATTCCTCCTGACAGAGCTGGTGTAACTGAGTCAGGTTTGTAGACCTCCTTGCTCACACATGCTTTTTCAGTTCTGCCCACACATTTTCTATAGGATTGAGGTCAGGGCTTTGTGATGGCCACTCCAATACCTTGACTTTGATGTCCTTAAGCAATTTTGCCACAACTTTGGACGTATGCTTGGGGTCATTGTCCATTTGGAAGACCAATTTGTGACCAAGCTGTAACTCCCGAATTGATGTCTTGAGACGTTGCTTCAATATATCCAGATAAGTTTCCTACCTCATGATGCCATCTATTTTGTGAAATGCACCAGTCCCTCCAGCACCAAAGCACCCCCACAACATGATGCTGCCACCCCCGTGCTTCACGGTTGAGATGTTGTTCTTCGGCTTGCAAGCCTCCCCCTTTTTCCTCCAAACATGACGATGGTCATTATGGCCAAACAGTTCTATTTTTGTTTCATCAGACCAGAGGACATTTCTCCAAAAAGTATGATCTTTATCCCCATGTGCAGTTGCAAACCGTAGTCTGGCATTTTTAATGGCAGTTTTGGAGCAGTGGCTTCTTCCTTGCTGAGCGGCCTTTCAGGTTATGTTGTTATAGGACTCGTTTTACTGTGGATATAGACAGTTCTGTTTCCTCCAGCATCTTCACAAGGTCCTTTGCTGTTGTTCTGGGATTGATTTGCACTTTTCACACCAAAGTACATTCATCTCTAGGAGAGAACGCGTCTCCTTCCTGAGCGGTATGATGGCTGCATGGTCCCATGGTGTTTATACTTGTATTGTATTGTTTGTACAGATGAATATTGTACCTTCAGGCATTGGAAATTGCTCCCAACGATGAACCAGAGTTGTGGAGGTCTACATTTTCTTTCGGAGGTCTAAAGCCTATCAGAAGCTTCTAAAGCCATGACATTTTTTTGAATTTTCCAAGCTGTTTAAAGGCACAGTCAAATTAGTGTATGTAAACTTCTGACCCACTGGAATTGTGATACAGTGAATTATAAGTGAAATAATCTGTCGGTAAACAATTATTGGGAAAATTACTTGCGTCATGCACAAAGTAGATGTCCTAACTGACTTGCCAAAACTATGGTTTGTTAACAAGAAATTTGTGGAGTGGTTGAAAAACTAGTTTTAATAACTCCAACCTTAGTGTATGTTAACTTCCGAATTCAACTGTAGATGAAGATCAGATCAAATTTTATGACCAATTTATGCAGAAATTCCAAAGGGCAGGTAATTCCAAAGGGTTCTCATAATTTTTCTTGCCACTGTATGTATAGAATTTGATGCATTCGCTGGGAGGAATGGCATGTTTTCTCAAGCAGAACCTAATCCTCTTTCTAATTCCCTGACTTTGTCTTCTTCTGTGTATTTGGTTGTTTTCCTGTTTGTTCGTTCTCTATTATGTTATTATATATATTTTGGTTGCTTTTACCGCTGCTTTCACTCATGTCAAGCTGGCTGATTACACCAGTGATGAGGTAACCACTAGTAGTTACTCCCCAGGTTTTCCTCTAGGATTTTGCCTGTGCTTCGGTTTCTTTTACCTGGAAAAAAAACTCCCTAGTCCTTGCCGATGACAAGCATACCTATACCATGATGCAGCCTCCACCATGCTTGAAAATATGAGTGCTATGTATTCAGGACAAAAAGTTCATTTCTTTGCCAACATTTTTCCAGTTTTAATTTAGTGCCTTATTTCAAACAGGATGCATGTTTAGAAATATTTGTATTCTGTACAGGCTTCCTTCTTTTCACTCTGTCATTTAGGTTAGTATTGTTTTAACTACAATGTTGTTGATTCATCCTCAGTTTTCTCCTATCACAACCATTAAACTCTGTAATTGTTTTCAACTCATAATTGGCCTCAATCCCTGAGCGGTTTCCTTAAGAGGTAAGAGTCTCCAGCTTCAGTGATTTTTGCAATTTATTCCAGTCATTGGCAGCAGAGAACTGGAAGGAAATGCGGCCAAAGGAAGAATTGGCTTTGGGGGTGACTAGAGAGATACCTGTTGGAGCGCGTGCTACGGGTGGGTTCTGCTATGGTGACCAGTGAGCTGAGATAAGGCGGGGCCTTACCTATCAGAGACTTGTAGATGACCTGAAGCCAGTGGGTTTGGCGACAAGTATGAAGCGAGGGCCAGCCAACGAGAGCGTACAGGTTGCAGTGGAGGGTAGTATATGGGGCTTTGGTGACAAAACGGATGGCGCTGTGATGGACTGCATCCAATTTGTTGAGTAGAGTGTTGGGAGCTATTTTGTAAATGACATCGCCGAAGTCAAGGATCGGTAGGATGGTCAGTTTTACGAGGGTATGTTTGGCAGCATGAGTGAAGGATGCTTTGTTGCGAAATAGGAAGCGAATTCTAGATTTAATTTTGGATTGGAGATGCTTAACATGAGTCTGGAAGGAGAGTTTGCAGTCTAACCAGACACCTAGGCATTTGTAGTTGTCCACATACTCGAAGTCAGAACCATCCAGAGTAGTGATGCTGGATGGGCGGGCAGGTGCGGGCAGCGATCGGTTGAAGAGCATGCATTTAGTTTTACTTGCATTTAAGAGCAGTTGGAGGCCACGGAAGGAGAGTTGTATGGCATTGAAGCTCGTCTGGAGCTAAGTTAACACAGTGTCCAAAGAAGGGACAGATGTATACAGAATGGTGTCGTCTGCGTAGAGGTGGATCAGAGAATTACCAGAAGCAAGAGCGACATCATTGATGTATACAGAGAAGAGAGTCGGCCCGAGAATTTAAACCTGTGGCACCCCCATAGAGACTGCCAGAGGTCCGGACAACAGGCCCTCCGATTTGACACACTGAACTCTGTCTGAGAAGTAGTTGGTGAACCAGGCGAGGCAGTCATTTGAGAAACCAAGGCTGTTAAGTCTGCCGATAAGAATGTGGTGATTGACATAGTCAAAAGCCTTGGCCAGGTCGACAAATACGGCTGCACAGTAATGTCTCTTATCGATGGCAGTTATGATATCGATTAGGACCTTGAGCGTGGCTGAGGTGCACCCATGACCAGCTCTGAAACCAGATTGCATAGCGGAGAAGGTACGGTGGGATTCGAAATGGTCGGTAAACTTGGCTTTCGAAGACCTTAGAAAGGCAGGGTAGGATAGATATAGGTCTGTAGCAGTTTGGGTCTAGAGCATCTCCCCCTTTTGAAGAGGGTGATGACCGCGGCAGCTTTCCAATCTTTGGGAATATCAGACGATACGAAAGAGAGGTTGAACAGGCTAGTAATAAGGGTTGCAACAATTTCGGCAGATAATGTTAGAAAGAGAGGGTCCAGATTGTCTAGCCCGGCTGATTTGTAGGAGTCCAGATTTTGCTATTTCAGAACATCAACTATCTGGATTTGGGTGAAGGAAAAATGGTGGGGGCTTGGGCGGGTTGCTGTGGAGGGTGCCGGGCAGTTGACCGGGGTAGGGGTAGCCAGGTGAAAAGCGTGGCCAGCCGTAGAGAAATGCTTATTGAAATTCTCAATTATTGTGGATTTATCGGTAGTGACAGTGTTTCCTAGCCTCAGTGCAGTGGGCAGCTGGAAGGAGGTGCTCTTATTCTCCATTGACTTTAAAGTGTCCCAGAACTTTTTTTGAGTTTGTACTACAGGATGCAAATTTCTGTTTGAAAAGCTAGCCTTAGCTTTCCTAACTGCCTGTGTATATTGGTTCCTAACTTCCCTGAAAAGTTGCATATCACGGGGGCTATTCGATGCTAATGCAGAACGCCACAGGATGTTTTTGTGCTGGTCAAGGGAAGACAGGTCTGGAGTGAACCAAGAGCTATTTCTATTCCTGGTTCTACATTTTTTGAATGAATGGTGAGGAAGGCACTTTTAAAGAACAACCATCCTCTACTGACAATGTCATTCCAGGATACCCCGGCCAGGTCGATTAGAAAGGCCTGTTCGCTGAAGTGTTTTAGGGAGCGTTTGACAGTGATGAGGGGTGGTCGTTTGACCGCAGACCCATAACAGATGCAGGCAATGAGGCAGTGATAGCTGAGATCCTGGTTGACAACAGCAGAGGTGTATTTGGAGGGCGAGTTAGTTAGGATGATATCTATGAGGGTGCTCGTGTCTACGGATTTGTGGTTGTACCAACTTGGTTGGAGTCCACCTGTGGTAAATTCAATTGATTGGACATGATTTGGAAATGCATACATTTTTATTTTACCTTTATTTAACCAGGCAAGTCAGTTAAGAACAGATTCTTATTTTCAATGACGGCCTAGGAACAGTGGGTTAACTGCCTGTTCAGGGGCAGAACGACAGATTTGTACCTTGTCAGCTCGGGGGTTTGAACTTGCAACCTTCCGGTTACTAGTCCAACACTCTAACCACTAGGCTACCCTGCCGCCCTGTCTATATAAGGTCCCACAGTTGACAGTACATTTCAGAGCAAAAACCAAGCCATGAGGTCGAAGGAATTGTCAGTAGAGCTCTGAGACAGGTTTGGGGAAGGGTACCAACACATTTCTGCAGCATTGAAGGTCCCCAAGAACACAGTGGCATCCATAATTCTGAAATGGAAGAAGTTTGGAACCACCAAGACTCTTCCTAGAGCTGGCCGCCCGGCCAAACTGAGCAATCGTGGGAGAATGACCAAGAAGGTGACCAAGAACCTGATAGTAACTCTGACAGAGCTCTAGAGTTCCTCTGTGGAGATTGGAGAACCTTCCAGAAGGACAACTATCTCTGCAGCACTCCACCAATCAGGCCTTTATGGTAGAGTGGCCAGAGGAAAGCCACTCTTCAGTAAAAGGCACATGACAGCCCACTTGGAGATTGCCAAACGCTACCTAAAGGACTCTCAGACAATGAGAAACAAGATTCTCCGGTCTGATAAAAACCAAGATTGAACTCTTTGGCCTGAATGCCAAGCGTCGAACATTTCCTGAGAGACCTGAAAATAGCTGTGTATCGACGCTTGTCATCCAACCTGACAGAGCTTGAGAGGATAAGCAGAGAAGAATGGGAGAAGCTCCCCAAATACAGGTGTGCCAAGCTTGCATCGTCATTCCCAAGAAGAATCAAGGCTGTAATCGCTGTCGAAGGTGCTTCAACAAAGTACTGAGTAAAGGGTCTGAATTCTTATGTGAATGTGATATTTCATTTTATTTATTTATTTTTGCCAAAATTTTTAATAAAATGTTTTTGCTTTGTCATTATGGGGTATTGTGTGTAGATTGATGAGGGGGAAAATAATAATTTAATCCATTTTAGAATAAGTACAAAAATGTGGAAAAAAGTCTAGGGGTATGAATTCTTTCCAAATGCACTGTATATACTAGTTTTAGCCTGCTGGTTTTATAGTTAAGTGTTTTGGTAGGTTGTTGTGTTTGATACCAGTTGGCTTTAGATATTAGCATAGTGTGGCTTTGTTGTGTTTGATACCAGTTGGCTTTAGATATTAGCATAGTGTGGCTTTGTTGTGTTTGATACCAGTTGGCTTTAGCAATTAGCATAGTGTGGCTTTGTTGTGTTTGATACCAGTTGGCTTTAGATATTAGCATAGTGTGGCTTTGTTGTGTTTGATACCAGTTGGCTTTAGATATTAGCATAGTGTGGCTTTGTTGTGTTTGCATCCCTCTAGAGTTATGCTGTGCCCCACCGAAACAAATGCAAACATTGATCTGGAAGCAAGCACCGCATCGCTCCAGCCCACTAAATGTCTCCTTACCTTTCCTCGCCTTAAACGAGATTTTGGGAGATGTGAGCAGGCATTTGTTAATTTGTAATCAGCTTGTTAATTTATGTAATTTGTTGCTGCTCAGTAAAAATAGATTGTGTTAATTTGCCGCTGTCGTTTTCTCTTGCGCCAGCTCTGATCGCTGTCAAGGTTGTTTCATTCCCCCATGACTTAGAATATGGAGCAATAGAATGAGTTGTATGTTTTCCTTAGTCTCAGGTGTCATACTCTCATTGGTGGAGTGTAGTATGTTACTAAGGTCATGCTTAGGCTGCCTAAAAATATATCGTGGCCCAGTTCCACATTTTTATTTGGCTTTTTCTATGGAAAGTCTACTGTGTATTGGGCTCTGCATTCTCCATTTTGTGTCGACCTGAATGTTAGCCACCTTGACTTCCCCCTTCTGTTTGCCCCATCCCCACAGGCTGCTTTATTGGCTCCATTGGAAGAAGACACAGGACGTGGGGGTGGCACTGATGACAGAAAGCCATTGGGAGGTGCCAGTGTGCCAGATATCCCTCCCCCTGCAGGGCGTGAGATCCTGCTGCATACATGTGTCCCGCGGCCCCCTCCCTACTCCAAGGCCCTCCCCCAACGCCTCATCTGTGTCCTGATGAGAGACGAATTCAGGCTGGTTGGGCCTTCTCATCCGATACCTCCTTTTTCTGAGAGGGATAGGGACTGGTCTGGAAGATGAACCAGGGAGTTTTGTTGGTAGGTCAGATGTGCATTTGGGCTCTGTGGTCAGTGACTGAAGTAAGGCCGTGTGTGCTGCATTGCATTATGGGCGGAGCTATGGGATAATATGTGGTTTGATTGGTTCAAAACTGAAAGCTCCACCCATCTCAGGGCTCTCGCACCATCTCAGTGGTCTCCTGGGAACATCAGAGAAACAGAACGGAGGCCGGCGAGTGGCCCATACTCATGACATTATCACTCTGTGCGACGACTCATATCAGACTGTTGGTTGGTTCCCAGAGGGCTACTGTCTATGCTGGTTTAAGTCTCTCCCCCAATTGAGTTAATTGTAGTTCAGTTTGGTGAGCGAGAGGAAAGTATTGGTCTGATATCTGTGTTGTGAACATTTTCACTTATTTGGAATCCCTTGAATTGTATCTGTTTACTTTCTTGTCTTATCATTGTTAATTTCATTGTTGATTTTGCCAATTTTATTAATTTGACTTTTCAGTTGTTTGGAGTTTAAGTGCAAAATAGACCACTCACCTGGGACCTGAACTTACTGTAACTGTTGTGTAGTAAAATAAATCTCATGCTTTTATGTTGCATAGCTCTGAAAAAAAGGCATACCAGGGGAAAAGAACTGTACCCTGTTGGTGTGATAATGTGGCAGAAAATGAGTTTGGGAAGAAACCAAAACGAGGATATTTCTCTGGACCCATCTCTCTGAGTCGTACTATGCTAATTAGCATATCATTAATTTTTTTCCCCTTCCACTCGATTGGGATCATTTGTGGCTTACCAGTGTTGCCCAATCAGTCATTGGTTGAAAGTTGTCATCTCTTAGGTACTCACAACGCTCTCTGTCTGTTCTGTAAGCCCAGACACTCACACTGCCCATCGCACTTTACAATATGCAGTTAATTTGTTTACCACGTCTTAAAGGGCCAATCTCCCGTTGCTACATCAATTTGTTTGACTTTTACATTTCTGATATGTACCCATTGATTCTTGAAGAATATAATTTATAATTGCCTCGTGAGCTTAGTTCAACTGTCGTACCCCATCAGAACCCAAAATATAAGCTTGTTTTACTCCAATGCTTGTAAACATGTACATTTGAACAAACCGTGATTAAAACTATCATTTTAATATCATGGATGGTCAGTCCTTGCATCCATAGCTCTGTCTATGAATTTGAGAGCGGTTCCATTTCTCCAGCACCATCCCTCAGCTTTTTAGCAAAACAGTGGTGGGGAAAACACGTTATTGTTTCAACTGCTGATTGCCACTTTAAAGAATTTCTCACCATATCAATGCTTATTGATATACATGCAATTACTGTAGGTTTTCCCTTGTCACTTAAATGTATTGAATCCTGGTGGAAAGTGCAATTATACACTACCGGTCAAAAGTTTTAGAGCACCTACACATTCAAGTTTTTTTTTTGTGTGACTATTTTCAACATTGTAGAATAATAATGAAGACATCAAAATGATGAAATATCACATGGAATCATGTAGTATCCAAAAAAGTGTTAACAAATCAAAATATATTCATCGATTAGCCACCCTTTGCCTTGATGACAGCTTTTCACACTCTTGGCATTCTCTCAACCAGCTTCATGAGGTAGTCACCTGGAATGCACTTCAATTAACTTTTAACAAGGCACACCTGTTAATTCGTTGAATTTCTTTCCTTCTTAATGCATTTGAGCCAATCAGTTGTGTTGTGACAAGGTAGGGTGGGTTTACAGAAGATATCCCTATGTGGTAAGCGACCAAGTCCATATTATGGCAAGAACAGCTCAAATAAGCAAAGAGAAAAGACAGTCCGTTGTTACTTAAAGACATATAGGTCAGTCAATACGGAAAATTTCAAGAACTTTGAATGTTTCTTAAAGTGCATTCGCAAAAACTGTCAAGCGCTATGATGAAACTGTCTCTCAAGAGGACCACCACAGGAAAGGAAGACCCAGAGTTACCTGCTGCAGAGGATAAGTTCATTAGAGTTACTAGCCTCAGAAATTGCAGCCCAAATAAATGCTTCACAGAGTTTAAGTAACAGACACATCTTAACATCAACTGTTCAGAGGAGACTCAACTAACCTCCAGGCTTTTACCAAGAAGGAGAGTGATGGAGTGCTGCATCAGTTGACCTGGCCTCCACAGTCCCCTGAACTCAACCAAATTGAGATGGTTTGGGATGAGTCGGACCGCATAGTCTGGAGGAAAAGCAGCCAACAAGTGCTCAGCATATGTGGGAACTCCTTCAAGACTGTTGGAAAATTATTCCAGGTGAAGCTGGTTGAGAGAATTCCAAGAGTGTGCAAAGCTGTCATCAAGGCAATTCTACTTTGAAGAATCTCAAATATAAAATATATTTTGATTTGTTTAACACTTTTTTGGTTGCTACATGATTCCATATGTGTTGTTTCATAGTTTTGATGTCTCCACTATTATTCTACAATGTAGAAAACGAAAAACTCTTGAATGAGTAGGTATTCTAAAACTTTTGAAAGATTGTGTATATTGTATATTGTAAAGCATTTCATATAGCAGCAGAAAGACCAGTGTCTTAGCTGATGGTGTTAGTGCTGTTTCTATGAAGAATGATGTCAAGTGCTATTCGTTGTTAAATTACTGAGTAACTTTCAGTAATGCGGACATATTTTTCTACTTTGTCAGTATTTGAATGATTCAACATGTGGAGCTAGCCAAAGTCTGTACAAATCAAATCAGTGTCGGTTCTAAATGTCTCAAAGTTTAGTACTGTTACTTTGGTTAAAAAATAATATATATATATATATATATATATATATATATATATATATAAATAAATAAATAAATACAGTTTTAATTCAACACAAAATAAAAATGTATAATTTAATTGGTGTGTTGATGTGTTGTGTTCAACTCACACCTTACGATTCTGGTACTAAAGGTGCTTTTTTCCCCACTGAATCTCAAAGATACTAAACTGCAGTTATTAAGTAAGATATTAGGTAACAATTTTACAATGCTGTTTCTAAGTAAACAGCAGGTAAATAGCAGACTGTGAAAATCATTATCACATCAATGCACTGCTGGTGCCTCATTCAGAAGAGGGATGTAAGTACTCTAGCCTCGCTGTAATGGCTTCCTTTCCTGTCTCTTTAGTACGCCTAATGTCCTTTAGCCAACTGAAGTGTTTCCCCATTAACATGTTATTATTCCGGGCAACATGACTTCCTCTACATTAATGACAGACCTTGCTCTAATTTGATCTGTTACACTGAAAAGAGGCTTTTACTTTGAAGAAATTCTGGGCTATGAAGTATCTCTTTGATGAAAGAAAAAAAGAGCTGTAGGATTCTTTCTTGTAGAGTAGAGATTAATGGGATAACTTGACTAGATCAAGTCACTGTTCTAAAATATATTACAATAAGCAACCACAAAGGACATTATAACTAAGCCACATAATGATACGCAGTTTCTAAGTGTTTTAGGGAGTTTTCCCCTACACGAACAGGATAATGACGCCTCCTTTCTATGCGCTTTTAGCTTGTAACTTGTTCAAACGCCTCATCTGACTGAAAGGAAAGCCACAACTTTCTTTCCCAGACGTTTTTCTATCAAGTTGCTGGTATTTCTTTCCTTCGTCTCATTCTTGCTCGGCTAAATGTGTGAGCGTGTGAGACAGCTTGAGATATGGCACAATGAGATCTGTTCAGTGGGAGAGCTGTTCACAGCTTGATCGGTGGCTGCTAGCTGGTTCCGTAGCGTTTCCATAAACAGAAATATGGCTGTGAAGCGTTTTCACACTCCAAGTGCAGTGCAGCTTATCACTCAGGCACTGTTTCCATGGCGACGCGCAGCACTTTGGTTCCAGCCCCTGCCCCCAACCTCGACGGACTCTGTCTGTAATACAGCCACAAACACAAAAGTACAGTTGGATGGGTTGTTATGTGAGCAGCGATACGCAAACACACACTTCTGTATTAATCTTTGAGACGGGAACAATATATTTCACACACACCTGAGAATTCTGATGCCCCTTTGTTCTGTTTCAATGGTAGCCCAATGGAGCACATACCTTGGTATGAATACTGTATGTTGTGAAGTTCACAAGCTCAAATGGCACAGATAAAAGAGTCGGCTGGAGCGCAGAAGAGAAGATGAGGGACTTTTTGGTGTGTTAATAGTGAAGGCTGCTTCCTTTCCCTCCACGCAAATGTGACAAAGGCAAACAGACGAGATGTTAGGAGAACTTTCTTGTGAAACTTGAGAGCACACTTGAATATGCAGCGAGAAGACATCGCATCTGGCATTTTTCACAAAGTTTCGCACCACTTAAAATAGCTGTGGCACTTTTAAACGTCCCCTCCCCCCTCCCACCTGTCTCCCTCCCATCCTTCACTCACTCCTTCCCTCCTACCCCCTACACCACCCCTCCCCTCTCTCCCTCCTTGAGCCAGATAATCTTGTCATAAATCAAATCTGACTCGACTATGCTGCATAGGCTGCAGTTCTGGGAGTAGAAATTAAATCCAGGGCGGATAACTGTGGATTATCCACATCCATGTTTCAGTACTTTAGGGGAACTTGCTTCTCTTTCTTCATATTACCTCTCTAAGGCAGAGGGCATGTAGCAAGCTACCTCTTGAAATAGCTGTCACCCCAAGGTTCAGATTAGCTGTATAAAGTAGCTTTAAAGCAGAAAGATATATTAATTAATGCATCAATCAATGTTGAGGTGTTCGTTTTGGGGTCGTAGCTCTTCTGCTCTCCTGTCTCAAGTAGCTCTCCTCACCTTTCCACCAGATTCTTCTGTGTGAATGGGAGATGACAGGCTAATCAACACGGTGCACTCTGACAGTTACACTGATGGCGATGTTTGCTTGGCAACAGAATGGTAATAATAGACTTTTCTCTCTTGACGAATGAGGATGAGAAGGTTGTGTTTGGTGCAAAGGGCCTTACTGGTATCCTGTAACTACCTCTACCTGACGCTCTTGTTTAGATATTTAGATTGACTGTGTTTAAGAGATTCTGCAGCTTGAGCTTGCTTTCCTGTCGGTCGTGGTGAAAAGCAGACAGTCAGATTAGTGTCTCTGTGCGGTGTGGCTGGCTGATCTGGATTAAAGTGATTTCTGAATGGGGAGAGATAGGACAGAGTGGGTGGTGGATAGATGCTCCTTCTAAACAGGGAAAGCAAGCAATGCTATGGATTTTGTTACAACACCTCCAGTGAAATAGGAGTGTGTTGAACTGAGGAGCAAAATGCTCTCCGTTATACAACCGCTGTAAATATGAAACTATTATACAACCCTTCTATGAAAGAATTGTGTGCTGTGCTCCTAAAATACTTGGTGCGATTTGTTTTGACAAAGTTTGCTGATCGATCCATCAAAACAGTTTCTATGTGTAGAAAATCCTAATGTGTGATTTAAATAGGTTCTCTTGTTTATTCAGCTTAAGGCCACTTTAATGGAATCTGCTTGTAGTTCACTGTGAAGCTTGCTTTAAATTCTGTGTCAAGTCATTGGGAACTTGGATAGCATTTCTTTATTCTTTATTTACTCACACAGCCCACATGGTTCTTGTTGCCACTCGTTTTTGACAAGTGTTGCCCTTCCTCTATGTTAGTTATTTCTAACATTCTATTGACATGCTGTCCACCAGTCAGAGCGACCGTTTCATTGAGTCATGTGGATAAAGTCTCAGGTCTGTTGCAGAGGATTGTCAGTCTGTCTTTGTAATCTCTATTATTTCACAGAAGAAAAGCATGCAAGGAGCTTTTCTCTCTCTGTCTCTGCGTACATAGAACTTTAGTGGCCTCAGATAACCTGTCCTCCTCCTCTCTGTTTGAGACAGCGCTCTATTCCGATATTCTATTCCGGAGGGCTAACCATTTAGCTAATGATGACTGCCATGATTGTTGATGATGTATTGCAGATGCTGTCTGGTCTGAAGTTAGGATCTAATCTCTTTCTTTCTGAAGGGCAGCATTGACTTGGCTTAACAAATAATGTTCCCCCAGCATAGCAATAATTGATTCAATAGATGCCACATTTCAGAGAGGGAGGGCACGAAATGAAACAACAGTTGCATATTGAGTAAAAAGAAACGGCAAGGGACTCTAGGGAGAGATTGAGCAGGAGAGAAAAAGAGAGAGAATCCCAAAGTGGCTTAGGAGGTTAAATGTTGGTATTTAAAATCACAGACTAGTCCTGGAGGGCCCTCTGGACTCTTTAGGCGGAGACACCCATGGGGGAGTCTGGCCATAGAAATCCATCTCCATTTCAGTGTGTATCTACAGTAATAATCTGGGCTGAGCAGCACTGGAGAAGAACCAGAGGACTCTTAATGTAAAGTTCTCCTTTATTTAACCAGGTAGGCAAGTTGAGAACACCTTTATTTAACCAGGTAGGCAAGTTGAGAACACCTTTATTTAACCAGGTAGGCAAGTTGAGAACACCTTTATTTAACCAGGTAGGCAAGTTGAGAACACCTTTATTTAACCAGGTAGGCTAGTTGAGAACACCTTTATTTAACCAGGTTGGCAAGTTGAGAACAAGTTCTCATTTAACCAGGTTGGCAAGTTGAGAACACCTTTATTTAACCAGGTAGGCAAGTTGAGAACACCTTTATTTAACCAGGTAGGCAAGTTGAGAACACCTTTATTTAACCAGGTAGGCAAGTTGAGAACACCTTTATTTAACCAGGTAGGCTAGTTGAGAACACCTTTATTTAACCAGGTAGGCTAGTTGAGAACACCTTTATTTAACCAGGTAGGCTAGTTGAGAACACCTTTATTTAACCAGGTAGGCTAGTTGAGAACACCTTTATTTAACCAGGTAGGCTAGTTGGTAGAACACCTTTATTTAACCAGGTAGGCTAGTTGAGAACACCTTTATTTAACCAGGTAGGCTAGTTGAGAACACCTTTATTTAACCAGGGAGGCTAGTTGAGAACACCTTTATTTAACCAGGTAGGCTAGTTGAGAACACCTTTATTTAACCAGGTAGGCTAGTTGAGAACACCTTTATTTAACCAGGTAGGCAAGTTGAGAACACCTTTATTTAACCAGGTAGGCAAGTTGAGAACACCTTTATTTAACCAGGTAGGCAAGTTGAGAACACCTTTATTTAACCAGGTAGGCAAGTTGAGAACAACTTCTCATTTACAATTGCGACCTGGCCAAGATAAAGCAAAGCAGTTCGACACATACAACAACACAGAGTTACACATGGAGTAAAACAAACATACAGTCAATAATACAGTATAAACAAGTCTATATACGATGTGAGCTAGTGAGGTGAGATAAGGGAGATGAGATAAGGGAGGTAAAGGCAAAAAAAAAAGGCCATGGTGGCAAAGTAAATACATTTAGGGGACCTGCGTGGTTCAGGTACCGGTTCCGACCTACATTTTCACTTAGAAATCTATCTGTGGACACCGTAGATCGAAATGGCTTGCATTGAGCGATAAACCTGGTTACAATGTACACAGTTGAATATTTTTTGAGCCTGTGTGAAGTAGTGAAATCTGAAACCACTTGAAGCTGGGATGTCCCTCCTACCATTTATTTTTGCTCTTCTGAATGTCCACCAACTCCTGACAAAGCACATGCCTGCAATCATTAAAACGTAGCACAGTGGGAGAGAGTGGTTTCATCACGGTAGCACATTCAGTGATCAATTTATAGCCATTAATCTAAAATAATTCATAGATTTTGAACAAAAAAACACTTCCAGGTTGTCATAGACGGACATTATTAATATGAGATGAAAGGCGAGATTCTAACGAGTTCATGAAACTCTATTAGACGTTCACCGTGATGGGGGCAAGAGAGAACATATGCACATTTTCACTAAACATACAAATATGTATTTTACAGTTATAAGGAGGGTGAAATCTTATAGTTTGTCATTTTATAGTTTGCTAAACTATATTTAGAAAGCATACAAGTAATTTCAATCCTTATTCATACAGTTTTGTTTAATAGAAAATACATCATATCAAATATTTTGTATTTGTATCATATTTGTACTGTGTACTTCAGCTTGTGTCCTCTAATGTGACTACACCTCATTCATTTATAACTATTTTACCAGGAAGATGAGATTTTAACCTTTGTTGGAGTGTGCAGCACTATTAGTTATTGTTTATGGCCCTCTCATGATAAATAATTACTTTTTGGGATTATGTAGATTACATTTAACTGGTTAAATGAGTGACCAACAACCTGAAAGCACACACACATACACACACACACAAACAGACACACACCCTACCCCTAAACAGGGACCAATACTACCACATCTGGACAGTCCCCTCCCTGTACACCACTCTATAGGGAGAAGAGGTCTGAACCTCCACTGTATTGGATTTATCATGTTTGCTGCTGATAGTATTTATTATCCTGGCTATTTCCTCTGTGTCACGGTGAAGGTCTAGCCAGCCAAAAAGCCAGCCATTGATTTGTGAGAAGCGGTCTCTAGGGGCTCTTGTGGGAAAATGGCAAACAGTATTAGAGGGCCATTGGGCTGGGGTGGTGGCTGAAAGCAGGCACTGAGCTGCGGGGGGAAATCAATGCCAGTTCCGCCCGGCGACTGGATTCTATTTCCTCTAAGCATCTCACAGGCCCACAGGCATCTGCACATCCCTTAGACACCAACCCTCCCTCACCACCCCCTCTCCTCCACCCTCCTCTCACCCTCTCTACCTCCCTCCTTCGCTCCCTCCCTCCCTCCATCGCACCCCCACCACCGCCATCTCTCTGCCGGCATCTTGGCATTGTTGCTCTCTTCCAGGGTGAGTGTATCCCACGCTGCTCCAAATCGTTTATCTTCTCCCAGCACAAAGCCACAGATCGCAGGGGAAGAGAGAGAGAGAGAGAGAGACAGGCTGTGTTGGTGTCGCATCCCCCTCCCTCCCCATGGCACTGTTTGACAGCTTCAGAGACGGCCCTTGTCTTTCTCCTGGCGCTTTATGAAGTAACGCTTGCCGCGGACAGAGAAGCTACAGCGGAACTGAGGGGTTGGAATATGTTCTTTCCTTTTCACCCAGGTGCTTGTAGGGTATTGTAAAGGCTTAGTAGAACTGTAGAACAGAGCTGTAGCTTTATGAAGTTCACTCGTGACATCAGATATTGCAGAGAATACATGTAGGCTAACCCTAGTCTCAACTATGAGTCATACTAGCTGTTCCATAACATCCACAGCATTGGAGTGGTGATGGACAAGCTGTGTGAATATGTTTTAGTCTTGTTATTTTCAGTTACTTGGTTCGTTTGAGTAATACTTATGTAAATCTGCGTTTCAACGGTTGTACAATCCAAAGTTTTTTTTGTTTTGTTACACAGCTTTAAAAAATAATAATTGTAATTTCTATGTTAACGTGAAGATTACATTGACAGAGTTCACTATGATAAGGAGGTGAACAGTATCAAAATCCCAAATATGTGGACACCCTTCTTCAAATGATTAGATCCGGCTATTTCAGCCACACCCGTTGCTGACTGGTGTATAAACTCGACTACACAACAAGTCAGTTCGTCAAATTTCTGCCCTGCTAGTGCTGCCCCGGTCAAATGAAAGTGCTGTTATTGTGAAGTAGAAACATCTAGGAGCAACAACAGCTCAGCCGCGAAGTGGTAGGCCACACAAGCTCACAGAACGGGACCGCCGAGTGCTGAAGTGCGTAAAAATTGTCTGTACTCGGTTGCAACACTCACTATTGAGTTCCAAACTGCCTCTGGAAGCAATGTCAGCAAAAAAAACCTGTTCTTCGGGAGCTTCATGAAATGGGTTTCCATGGCCGAGCAGCCTCACACAAGTCTAAAATGCGCAATGCTAAACCTCGGCTGGAGTGCTGTAAAGCTCGTCGATCATTGGACTCTGGAGCAGTGGAAATGGGTTCTCTGGAGTGATGAATCGCGCTTCACCATCTGGCAGTCCGACGGACAAATCTGGTTTTGGCAGATGCCAGGAGAACATTACCTGCCCCAATGCATAGTGCTAACTGTAAAGTTTGGTAGAGCAGGAATTATGGTCTGGGGCTGTTTTTCATGGTTCTGGCTAGTTCCCTTAGTTCCAGTAAAGGGAAATCTTAACGCTACAGCATACAATGACATTCTAGTCGATTCTGTGCTGTTTGGGGAAGGCCCTTTCCTGTTTCAGCATGACAATGCCCCAGGGCACAAAGCGAGGTTCATACAGAAATGGTTTGTTGAGATCGGTGTGGAAGAACTTGAATGGCCTGCACAGAGACCTGACATCAACCCCATCAAACACCTTTGGGATGAATTGGAATGCCGACTAACACACCGCACACACCGCACACACTCACAGAAGTTGACGCTTAAGCTGGCATCAAGTAGCTCTATCTGCATGGCTCTCTCTGCCTTGTTTCTCTGTGGAGGGGAGGACATATCACATGGTGCACCAGTGAGAGCCTGTTGACCCGTGCTTCGCCCGCCAAGGGATCCTGCTCTACCCAGAAGCCCCAGCTGCTCTTCACCGGGACCTTCTTCGCTCAATGCAAAGCCCACCGCTGTTCCCAAGGCAACGTCCACACCAACCAGCCAATGAGGTTCCAGCTCCACCTGCCTCAGCTCTCGGACAGTGGATTAAGTCCTCATCCCCCACAGAGCCAAACATTCACCCACTCTTCTTCCAGGAGCTGAGCTGCCCGCCCGACATTGTTTTTTTAAACGCCGCAAGGCTCAGGAGAGCAAACAGTCTGTAGGCGATATCGTATCCTCTGCTTTGAGTCCTAAACCCATATGGAGGCCCAGCTGAACAACCCCCAGAGAGAGGGAGCCAGGGGGAGAGGAGGGGGAATTGCTTCAGCAAACACTATGATATTGGAGAAGGGAGCATTGGTTTCACATTTCATTATTATTACAATATATCTATTCTCTGGTGGTGATATTGTTTTGATTTGACAGCAGAGCCGCTCTCTATCTGCAGATTGCAGATGGGGTCATCTCTCTATTTATCAGGTCTATTCTTAGTGCTCTGTAACCATGGTCACTATGACCACCAGCATTTACCTTCCATTAGAGAGTAGATTGAGCGCCACAGGATATAAACTTGGGCTCTGGTATTGTAGGTACTTGGTTTGTTGTCTTAGATGATTGGTCTTTGTAAAGATATGTTATGTGATTAATGTTGATCCTTGGTGGCCTCCGTAGTTCATGTTATGTTGATAACACAGCTTGCATATATTGTGAGTTAATATCTCGGCTGGTTAGATGTTCTCTGTGCTCCACCTAAATGATAGCCTGGTTAAACAATTACTGAACCCTTCACTCACAAACGTTGTTTCCCGTCAGTCTTGTTTAAGCAGTCTACCTCAGTGATTGCATATTAAGATCTGTGATTTGATTTGCCAAATGCAGATACATAAAAGTTATTTTGTTGGCATGAAAGCCCACAGTAGACAGACGCGCAACACATCTTTCCTGTTGTTGATGATGACAGTTAACGTCAGTGTACGTCACCGCCCTAGTGATTTATAATTACAATCTTCCCGAATGCTGCAGAGGCACTGATACGTCCACCCGTTTACAGAGTCAAACCCTGTGTATCTTGAAACAAGTGGGCGGACATTGGACAGTAGGTGGACTTTACTTAGCTGGGTAGCAGCTCGATTATCCTTCCCATCGGTCCTATAGTCAGACCCCATGTCCCCTAGGGTCCGTTCCTTCCTACCTACAGCCCTCCCCAGAGGTGTCTGTTGTGTGTGTAGATACAGTTGAAGTCTGAAGTTTACATACCCTTAGGTTGGAGTCATTAAAACTCATTTTTCAACCACTCCACAAATTTCTTGAGAACAAACTATAGTTTTGGCAAGTCGGTTAAGACATCTACTTTGTGCATGACACAAGTAATTTTTACAACAATTGTTTACAGACAGATTATTTCACTTATAATTCACTGTATCACAATTCCAGTGGGTCAGAAGTTTACACTAAGTTGACTGTGCCTTTATACAGCTTTAAACAGAAAATTCCAAAAAATGATGTCATGGCTTTAGAAGCTTCTGATAGGCTAATTGACATCATTTGAGTCAATTGGAGGTGTACCTGTGGATGTATTTCAAGGCCTACCTTCAAACTCAGTGCCTCTTTGCTTGACATCATGGGAAAATCAAAAGAAATCTGCCAAGACCTCAGAAAAAAAATTGTTGACATCTGCAAGTCTGGTTCATCCTTGGGAGCAATTTCCAAACGCCTGAAGGTACCACGTTCATCTGTACAAACAATAGTACGCAAGTATAAACACCATGGGACCACGCAGCCGTCATACCGCTCAGGAAGGAGACACGTTCTGTCTCCTAGAGATGAACGTACTTTGGTACGAAATGTGCAAATCAATCCCAGAACAACAGCAAAGGACCTTGTGAAGATGCTGGAGGAAACAGGTACAAAAGTATATATATCTACAGTAAAACGAGTCCTATATCGACATAACCTGAAAGTCCGCTCAGCAAGGAAGAAGCCACTGCTCCAAAACCACCATAAAAAAAGCCAGACTACGGTTTGCAACTGCACATGGGGACAAATATCGTACTTTTTGGAGAAATGTCCTCTTGTCTAATTAAATAAAAATAGAACTGTTTGGTCATAATGACCATCGTTATGTTTGGAGGAAAAAGGGGACGCTTGCAAGCTGAAGAACACCATCCCAACCGTGAAGCACGTGGGTGGCAGCATCATGTTGTGGGGGTGCTTTGCTGCAGAAGGGTCTGGTGCATTTCACATAATAGATGGCTTCATGAGGGAGGAACATTTTGTGGATATATTGAAGCAACATCTCAAGACATCAGTCAGGACTAGTAACCGGAAGGTTGCAAGTTCAAACCCCCGAGCTGACAAATCTGTTGTTCTGCCCCTGAACAGGCAGTTAACCCACTGTTCTTAGGCCGTCATTGAAAATAAGAATTTGTTCTTAACTGACTTGCCTAGTAAAATAAAGGTAAAAAAAAAAAAAATGGGTCTTCCAAATGGACAATGACCCCAAGCATACTTCCAAAGTTGTGGAAAAATGGCTTAAGGACAACAACGTCAAGGTATTGGAGTGGCCATCACAAAGCCCTGACCTCAATCCTTTAGAAGATGTGTGGGCAGAACTGAAAAAGTGTGTGTGAGCAAGGAGGCCTACAAACCTGAGTCAATTACACCAGCTCTTTCAGGTGGAATGGGCCAAAAATTCACCCAACTTATTGTGGGAAGCTTGTGGAAGGCTACCTGAAACGTTTGACCCAAGTTAAACAATTTAAAGGCAATGCTACCAAATACTAATTGAGTGTATGTAAACTTCTGACCCACTGGGAATGTGATGAAAGAAATAAAAGCTTAAATAAATCATTCTCTCTACTGTTATTCTGACATTTCACATTCTTAAAATAAAGTGGTATCCTAACTGACCTAAAACAGGGATTTTTTTACTAGGATTAAATGTCAATTGTGAAAAACTGAGTTTAAATGTATTTGGCTAAGGTGTATGTAAACTTTGACTGCTCTACTTCAACTGTTTCTGTCCTGGAATATACAAGGTCTGAGGTCATCTGCCTTTGGCCTAAAGAGCAGGAACCCAGACTTCATCATAGAAATTGGAAATATAGGCATTGTCATCCTTCAAAACCATGATGTATAGGAGTGGACCCACTGGTTGCCCTCTAGGTTACAGAGAGCTGGTAGTCCCATCCAACAAAGGTGTGAAACAGGGAAGAGACTCAGGGGGTATGCTAATTTGGTATCGACCAGACCTAACCCACTCTATTAAATTAGTCAAAACAGGAACATGTACTCGTCTGTGGCAATCTAAATGCCAGAACTGGACAAGCACCTGACACTCTTACCACACAGGGGGACAAACACCTACCTGGAGGTGACAGCATTCCCTCCCAAATGTGCCCCCCTAGACACAACTATGACAAAACAACCAACAAAAAAGGTTCACAACTCCTGTAGCTCTGTCAGACGCGGGGTTTGTTCTGTACATAGTCAATGTTAGGCTTCGAGGGGACTCTTACGGTAGGTACGCCTTTAGCTCATCTCTTGGCAGTGGTACGGTGGATTACTTTATCACTGACCTCAACCCAGAGTCTCTCAGAGCGTTCAGTCAGCCCACTGACACCTCTATCAGATCACAGCAAAATCACAGTCTACTTGAACAGAGCAATACTCAATCATGAGGCATCAAAGCCAAACGAACTGCATATAAATAAGAAATGCTATAGATGGAAGGAAAGTAGTGTAGAAACCTACCAAAAAACAATTCGGCAACAACAAATTCAATCCCTTTTAGACTACTTCCTGGACAAGAAGTTTCACTGTATTGGTGAAGGTGTAAACTTGGCAGTAGAAAACCTAAACAAAGCCTCCATGGTGGCGCAGTGGTTAAGGAGACTCTGGGTTCGCGCCCAGGCTCTGTCGTAACCGGCCGCGACCGGGAGGTCCGTGGGGTGACATAGCATCTTCCGGGTTAGGGAGGGTGTGACCGGTAGGGATATCGTTGTCTCATCGCGCACCAGCAACTCCTGTGGCGGGCCGGGCGCAGTGCACGCTAACCAAGGTTGCCAGGTGCACGGTGTTTCCTCCGACACATTGGTGCGGCTGGCTTCCGGGTTGGATGTGTGCTGTGTTAAAAAGCAGTGCGGCTTGGTTGGATTGTGTATCGGAGGACGCATGACTTTCGACCTTCGTCTCTCCCGAGCCCGTACGGGAGTTGTAGCGATGAGACAAGATAGTAGCTACTAACAATTGGATACCACAAATATAATTGGATACCACGAAATTGGGGAGAAAAAGGGGTAAAATTCACACAAAAAGAAAACCTAAACAGTATATTTGACAAAAAGAAAACCTAAACAGTATATTTGACCTTTCAGCTTCTTCACATTTAAACATTTCAAACAGAAAACCAAAGAATATTAACAACCATGACAAATGGTTTGATGAAGAATGCAAAAACCTAAGAAAGAAATTGAGAAACCTATCCAACCAAAAACATAGAGACCCAGAAAACCTGAGCCTACGCCTTCACTATGGTGAATCACTAAAACAATACAGAAATACACTGTGGAAAAAGACGGAACATCGCATCAGAAATCAGCTCAATGTAATTGAAAGAATCCATAGAACCTAACCACTTCTGGGGAAATTGGAAAACTCTGAACAAGCAACAACACAAAGAGTTATCTATCCAAAACAGTATGGATAAACCACTTCTCCAATCTTTTTGGCTCTATAACAAAGAACAAACAGCAAAAACATATACATGATCAAATACAAATCCTAGAATCAACTATTAAAGACTACCAGAACCCACTGGATTCTCCAATTACATTGAATGAACTACAAGAGTCCTGTGGTGTTGATGGTGTCCTAATGAAATAATAAAATATACAGACCACAAATTCCAATTGGCTATAATTAAACTCTTTATCATCATCCTTAGCTCTGGCATCTTCCCCAATTTTTGGAACCAAGGACTGATCATCCCAATCCACAAAAGTGGAGACAAATTTGAACCCAATAACTACTGTGGGATATGCGTCAACAGCAACCTTGGGAAAATCTTCTGCATTATCATTAACAGCAGACTCTTACATTTCCTAAGTGAAAACAATGTCCCTTGCAAATGTCAAATTGTTTTTTTTACCAAATTACCGTACGACAGACCACGTATTCACCCTGCACACCCAAATTGACAAACAAACAAACCATTACAAAGGTTACAGAGCTGGTAGTCCCATCCACCAAACGTCCAGGTGTGAAACGGAGAGAGAGAGAGAGACTGACAAAAAGAGAGAGGGAGAGGGAAAGAGATGTTGACAGAGAAAGAGGGAGATGGAAAGAGATACTGACAGAGAGAGAGACAGAGAGAGAGAGTGTATGGATGCATAGTTCATGGAGGGTGAATAAATGAAGGGAAACAACATCAAAAGGGGCAGTGTGACAGTTCACGTCGTTTTATCCAGAACATCTGCATGAAAGGGAGGCCTCCTCTTCAAAGACTTTGTGTGTGTGTGTGTGTGTGTGTGTGTGTGTGTGTGTGTGTGTGTGTGCGTGTGCGTGTGCGTGTGTGTGTGCATGTTGCAGAGAGCAGCACAGAGCAGTGAAGTGGAGGGATGGAGGAATGGATGAGAGGATGAAAAGGACCACATGAAAGGTGCGTCCCACCCTGACAGAGTTTGGTTTGGCTCGGGTCATAGGAGGAGGTGTGTATGTTTGTTGAGGGGTGGTGGGCAATGTGCAAATAGATTTTGGGAGACACCTGCGTACATGAACAGTAGGGGACTGAGAGGTGACCTCTCTGGAGGTTTGCATATGGAGCTGGTTCCTCCAAGGATTCACACCTTTTAATGGCCATGTTTCCCCCCTCAATGCTGTCACTAATGGAGTGAAGAGACACTGGGGCCTCCTCCTATTATCTACCTGGAAGGCAGTGCAGTACCTTCAGGGAAATAGTGTGAAGCCAAACATAGGGTTGTGTGACTAAAGACAGCTACACTCCACACGTGTTTAAGGGTCACTCAACTCTGCTGAACTGCTTTCAAACTTCTGTAAAAGACAAGGATATCATGTTCTTTACAAGGGTATATAAGTAGCATGTTATCTTGGAAGGGGTGCTGTATGTCTCCAAGGCAACTGAAAAGAGTGTGAACTTCAGAAGTGTTTTTAAATTCTTCACTGTTTCCTTGTAAGGTTCACCGTTGTCTCCTGCAGTTGTTTTTGTATTGAGCCGAAGCTGAAAGAGATCATATGTGGAAAGTGAAAACTGTTGTGTTCCTTAAAACCCCACACTGCCTTGGGTGTAGATGTGGCCTCCTCATGAAAGCTGTGAGCGCACTCTCTCACAGCAGCAAGCTTAACACACGCAGAATCACTCGCTCACTCGTTCACTCACTCACTCACACACACACACACACACACACACACACACACACACACACACACACACACACACACTAACGCACACACACACACACACACTAACGCACACACACACACACACTAACGCACACACACACACACACACACACACACACACACACACACACACACACACACACACACACACACACACACACACACACACACACACACACACACACACACACACTCAGAACAACTATGAACGCTCATCCTCCACTTCATGTGCACTGATCTGGTGGAGGTCAGACTTCTCTTTCTCTTTTCTCTCTCTTCTCTCTCTCCATCCTCTCTCCATCCTCCCACAGTGCCTCTACCGGCTCATCCATAGGGATAAAAGCTCTACTCAGCCGCTCTGCCCTCCCCTTCGGCGCGTGGGCGGGTGAGCGGGTGGGCGAGGAGAACGAGTAAACCCTTAATGATACACACTCCCACACAGAAGCCAAAACCAATTCCATCCTGACAGGAATATAAGCTATCCTACCTTCTATCACTTACAAATGACAATCAATTAGCCAATCAAATGGCTAATCAAATGGCCAATCGATGGATGGATGTTTCTGACTCACTGGGGTTTTCCAACCACCAGGTTTTAACTGAAGTTGGTTGAGAGGGGAGAGAGAGACTATTTTCACATCATTACAATACTGTATATAGACATAATACGACATTTGAAATGTCTTTAGTCTTTTGGAACTTGTGTGAGTGTAATATTTACTGTTCACTTTTTATTGTTTATTTCACTTTTGTTCACATATGTTTCCCATGCCAATAAAGCCCCCTTGAATTGAAATTGTATTGAGAGAGAGAGTGCGCAGGAGCAGGCATTTTGTCTAGAGACAGGAATCAGGATGATAGTGTATGGTTTGGCAGTTTGGCGATCAATAGGTGATGGAGGTTGACATGATTGACTGGCGGAAGAGGACATACTGTATATTGATACCCCTCTCGCTCTCTCCTCTGCTTCGCCAGACCCTATCCTGGCATCTTCTTCCTTTCCATTCATCAACCCTAATCTCATTACAGATTTAAACAGATCCCCTCTGAAAACATAAACCCTGAGTGAGAGGGGGCTTGAACAATACCCCCGGGATTAAGATAATCTGACACAGTGTAAATCAGGTCTCTTCTGAGCTGAGCGGCTTGTTTCAGTTTCAGCTAAGTGCTTTAGCTAGACGACCGTGTCCCCTCTTCCTCTCCTCTTCTATCTGCAGGGTGCCAGATAAGGACAGACACAGAATCAACCCAATTTAGTTGGATACAAGAGGTTCTAAATATCTCTTCTGACTGCGTCTGTCTCTCACTCTTCAAAGTGCTTTTATGTCGGCATTTGTGAAGGAGTGTGTTAATGTCAGTACCTGCATGTGTCGGTGTTTGCTCACTACATGTGCGTATACTGTAGGTAAATTAGTGATTGCTTTGGGTGAGTGTATGTTCTTGCATTTGTGTGTCAGCAACACAGACCCCTCCACCGTTCGTTGCCACCTTGCTATTCTAAAGACCGATCCTGTCAGTTTTTCTGCTGGCATCAGAGCCTGAGGCGAATCAGGTAGGGAAGGGTGGCATCAGCAGAAGAGCTACCCGCCACCCGCTCCCTGTCAACGCTGTAGAGGAAAGTAGTGCTGAGGGAATGGGGGTGGTGTTCATTAATGTCTGTCACAGAGCCTGGACATAATAATGCCAGGAGCTGTGAGAGAAAATGCCAGTAGGTGACAGAGAAAGCTGTGAAGATCAATCTCTCTCTAGTTTGGCCACGCATGATGCAGCTTCCTATACCCACCGCCTGTCTATATTGCATGTTAACTTCCAACCATACATTTCCATGAGACCATAGTGAGTGAATGTGATTATAACCTGGTTATTCAACCCATTGACTCCTGAATAAAATAACAGAGTACTATTTGATTCCAGGGAGAAATGTCATGGTTTTTCTGTCAAATTGCACCCTCCCACTGTGAACACGCTGGTTGAATCAACGTTGTTTCAACATAAATTGTTGACGTATTATTTCATGGAATGAACTTGGAAAACACATTGGATTTAAAAAAAAGTCATCAACCAGTACTAATTTCAACTAGCGTTGTAAACATTGAAATTAGGGTAACATTTCAACATACTGTAAATACATTGACTTACTCTAACTAACAGGTAGTTACATTCTATTATGTATACATAATTCCACGTAGAAATGTAAAAATTTTCATCCTATATTCAATTTAGAGTATATTGGGTAGTTGAAATTCATGTTTAATTAGACACATTTTATTTGACATTGTTTCAATGTTAATAGTTAAATGGTATGTTTGAATCATCCTCATGCCATAAACCCCCCCCCCCAAAATACACAATTTTAATCCATGGTCTAACACTTCCTGAACATTGATTCTTACCGGTATATGAGGGGTAATGCACCATCCAGATATCAGACTCAACGTACCGTACTTAGCTTTGGAAGCAAGCTGTGTTTGTTTGTTTCAGCTGAGCTATCATGTCAACACATTTGATCAGCTTTCATACACTACCTAAATAAGTGACACTACCAAAACCAGTGACACGAGCCTACCAGACAAGCTAAATCACTTCTATGCTTGCTTCGAGGCAAGCAACACTGAGGCATGCATGAGAGCATCAGCTGTTCCGGACGACTGTGTGATCACGCTCTCCGTAGCCGACGTAAGTAAGACCTTTAAACTGGTCAACATACACAAGGCTGCGGGGTCAACATACCAACATGTTTCAAGCAGACCACCATAGTCCCTGTACCCAAGAACACTAAGGCAACCTGCCTAAGTGACTACAGACCCGTAGCTCTCACGTCCGTAGCCATGAAATGCTTTGAAAGGTTGGTAATGGCTCACATCAACACCATTATCCCAGAAACCCTAGACCCACTCCAATTTGCATACCGCCCAATCAGATCCACAGATGATGCAATCTCGATTACACTCCACACTGCCCTTTCCCACCTGGACAAAAGGAACACTTATGTGAGAATGCTATTCATTGACTACAGCTCAGCGTTCAACACCATAGTGCCCTCAAAGCTCATCACTAAGCTAAGGATCCTGGGACTAAACACCTCCCTCTGCAACTGGATCCTGGACTTCCTGACGGGCCGCCCCCAGGTGGTGAGGGTAGGTAGCAGCACATCTGCCACGCTGATCCTCAACACTGGATCTCCACAGGGGTGCGTGCTCAGTCCCCTCCTGTACTCCCTGTTCACCCAGGACTGCATGGCCAGGCACGACTCCAACACCATCATTAAGTTTGCAGACGACACAACAGTGGCCTGATCACCGACAATGACGAGACAGCCCATTGGGAGGAGGTCAGAGCCCTGGCCGGGTGGTGCCAGAATAACAACCTATCCCTCAACGTAACCAAGACTAAGGATATGATTGTGGACTACAGGAAAAGGAGGACCGAGCACGCCCCCATTCTCATCGACGGGGCTGTAGTGGAGCAAGTTGAGAGCTTCAAGTTCCTTGGTGTCCACATCAACAACAGACTAGAATGGTCCAAACACACCAAGACAGTCGTGAAGAGGGAACGACAAAGCCTATTCCCCCTCGGGAAACTAAAAAGATTTGGCAAGGTTCCTGAGATCCTCAAAAGGTTCTACAGCTGCAACATCGTGAGCGTCCTGACTGGTTTCATCACTGCCTGGTACGGCAACTGCTCGGCCTCTGACTGCAAGGCACTACAGAGGGTAATGCGTATGGTCCAGTACATCACTAAGGGGCTAAGCTGCCTGCCATCCAGGACCTCTACACCTGGCAGTGTCAGAGGAAGGCCCTAAAAATGTTCAAAGACTCCAGCCACCCCAGTCATAGACTGTTCTCTCTAATACCACATGGCAAGCGGTACCGGAGTGCCAAGTGTAGGACAAAAAGGCTTCTCAACAGTTTTTTACCCCCAAGCCATAAGACTCCTAAACAGGTAATCAAATGGCTATTTACATTGTGTGCCACCCCCCAAACCCTCTTTTTTACACTGCACCTGTTTGAACTCGTTACCTGTATAAAAGACACCTGTCCACACACTCAATCAAACAGACTCCAACCTCTCCACAATGACCAAGACCAGAGAGCTCTGTAAGGACATCAGGGATAAAATTGTAGACCTGCACAAGGCTGGGATGGGCTACAGGACAATGGGCAAGCAGCTTGGTGAGAAGGCAACAACTGTTGGAGCAATTATTAGAAAATGGAAGAAGTTCAAGATGACGGTCAATCACCCTCGGTCTGGGGCTCCATGCAAGATCTCACCTCGTGGGGCATCAATGATCATGAGGAAGGTGAGGGATCAACCCAGAACTACACGGCAGGACCTGGTCAATGACCTGAAGAGAGCTGGGACCACAGTCTCAAAGAAAACCATTAGTAACACACTACGCCGTCATGGATTAAAATCCTGCAGCGCACGCAAGGTCCCCCTATTCAAGCCAGTGCATGTCCAGGCCCGTCTGAAGTTTGCCAATGACCATCTGGATGATCCAGAGGAGGAATGGGAGATGGTCATGTGGTCTGATGAGACAAAAATAGAGCTTTTTGGTCTAAACTCCACTCGCCGTGTTTGGAGGAAGAAGAAGGATGAGTAATGAGTACAACCACAAGAATACCATCCCAACCGTGAAGCATGGAGGTGGAAACATCATTCTTTGGGGATGCTTTTCTGCAAAGGGGACAGGACGACTGCACCGTATTGAGGGGAGGATGGATGGGGCCATGTATCGCGAGATCTTGGCCAACAACCTACTTCCCTCAGTAAGAGCATTGAAGATGGGTCGTGGCTGGGTCTTCCAGCATGACAACGACCCGAAACACACAGCCAGGACAACTAAGGAGTGGCTCCATAAGAAACATCTCAAGGTCCTGGAGTGGCCTAGCCAGTCTCCAGACCTGAACCCATTAGAACATTTTGGGAGGGAGCTGAAAGTCCGTATTGCCCAGCGACAGCCCCGAAACCTGAAGGATCTGGAGAAGGTCTGTATGGAGGAGTGGGCCAAAATCCCTGCTGCAGTTTACAATAAAATATAATGCAAATGAATTACTTAAAAATCATATAATGTGATTTTCTGGAGTTTTATTTTAGATTCCGTCAGTGTATCAGTGTATCAAATACTTGTTTTCCCCATTGTATATGCATAGGACTTTATCTACATGTACATACTACCTCAATCAGCCTGACTAACCAGTGTCTGTGTGAAGCCTCACTACTTTTATAGCCTCGCTACTGTATATATGTCACGCCCTGACCTTAGAGATCCTTTTATGTCTCTATTTTGATTTGGTCAGGTGGTGAGTTGGGGTGGGCATTCTATGTTTTGTGTTCTATATTTTCAATTTCTGTGTGTTTGGCCGGGTGTGGTTCTCAATCAGAGGCAGCTGTCTATCGTTGTCTCTGATTGAGAACCATACTTAGGTAGCCTTTTCCCACCTGTGTTTTGTGGGTAGTTTTTTTTTTGTGTGTCTGCACCAGACAGAAGTTTCGGTTTCGGTCGTTCTCGTTGATCAGTTCTATTATTAAATCATGGACACTTACCACACTGCGCTTTGGTCCACTTCTTCAAACAGCCGTTACAATATAGCTTGTCTTTTTACTGTTGTTTTATTTCTTTACCTACCTATTGTTCACATAATACCTTATTTTACCTTATTTTGCAATATTGGTTAGAGCCTGTAAGCAAGCATTTCACTGTAAGGTTGTATTCGGGGCGCACGTGACAAATAAACTTTAATAAATAAAATTTGATACAGTGTATATTTACTATCCACTACAAGACCATGGTACTTGCCTATGGAGTATCAAGAGGAACTACCCCTCCCTACCTTCTGGGTATGCTCAAACCCTACAACCCAACCCGAGCACTCCGTTCTACCACCTCTGTTCTCTTGTCCCTCTCACCCCTACTGGAGGGCAGTTCTCACTCAGCCCAGTCAAAGCTCTTCTCTGTCCTGGAACCCCAATGGTGGAACCAGCTTCCCCCTGAAGCTAGGACAGCAGAGTCCCTGCCCATCTTCCAAAATTGTCTGAAACCCTACCTCTTCAAAGAGTATCGTAAATAATATTTGAAACAACCAACCATCCTTCATATACAAGTCCCACAATTGGCTCAGCGTCGTCCCGAGTTAGGGGAGGGTTTGGCCAGGGGGGTAGGCCATCATTGTAAGTTAATAATTAGTTCTTAACTGACTTGCCTAGTTAAATAAAAAATACAAGACAATATCCAAAGATCAAAGTGTATTATTATCATGAATTTGGCATTCAATTTATAGGGATAATAGTAACTACTTCTAAAGTTCCAGAGATCCAATCAACCATAGATGAATGATAGTATACCTAGCTACACGCTGAAATGATGGTGTTCTTTTTTGTGCAAATCAGATGTCAATGTAGCATACATAAACCCAACCTCGCTCCTAATTTACTTTCACATACTGCTTGTGTAAGAAAACTTAAGAGGAGTTTCTTTTAACGGGCTGCGGCGTTCTGGATGAGTTGTAGGGGTTTAATGGCACAGGCAGGGAGCCC
Organism: Oncorhynchus nerka; assembly: GCF_034236695.1. Taxonomy (NCBI): domain Eukaryota; kingdom Metazoa; phylum Chordata; class Actinopteri; order Salmoniformes; family Salmonidae; genus Oncorhynchus; species Oncorhynchus nerka. The sequence goes on from NC_088396.1 coordinate 43,530,766, forward strand.
AGCCAACAGCGAGTTGCAGTAATCCAGACGGGAGATGACAAGTGCCTGGATTAGGACCTGCGCCGCTTCCTGTGTGAGGCAGGGTCGTACTCTGCGGATGTTGTAGAGCATGAACCTACAGGAACGGGCCACCGCCTTGATGTTAGTTGAGAACGACAGGGTGTTGTCCAGGATCACGCAAAGGTTCTTAGCGCTCTGGGAGGAGGACACGATGGAGTTGTCAACCGTGATGGCGAGATCATGGAACGGGCAGTCCTTCCCCGGGAGGAAGAGCAGCTCCGTCTTGCCGAGGTTCAGCTTGAGGTGGTGATCCGTCATCCACACTGATATGTCTGCCAGACATGCAGAGATGCGATTCGCCACCTGGTCATCAGAGGGGGAAAGGAGAAGATTAATTGTGTGTCGTCTGCATAGCAATGATAGGAGAGACCATGTGAGGTTATGACAGAGCCAAGTGACTTGGTGTATAGCGAGAATAGGAGAGGGCCTAGAACAGAGCCCTGGGGACACCAGTGGTGAGAGCGCGTGGTGAGGAGACAGATTCTCGCCACGCCACCTGGTAGGAGCGACCTGTCAGGTAGGACGCAATCCAAGCATGGGCCGCGCCGGAGATGCCCAACTCGGAGAGGGTGGAGAGGAGGATCTGATGGTTCACAGTATCGAAGGCAGCCGATAGGTCTAGAAGGATGAGAGCAGAGGAGAGAGAGTTAGCTTTAGCAGTGCGGAGCGCCTCCGTGATACAGAGAAGAGCAGTCTCAGTTGAATGACTAGTCTTGAAACCTGACTGATTTGGATCAAGAAGGTCATTCTGAGAGAGATAGCGGGAGAGCTGGCCAAGGACGGCACGTTCAAGAGTTTTGGAGAGAAAAGAAAGAAGGGATACTGGTCTGTAGTTGTTGACATCGGAGGGATCGAGTGTAGGTTTTTTCAGAAGGGGTGCAACTCTCGCTCTCTTGAAGACGGGAGGGACGTAGCCAGCGGTCAGGGATGAGTTGATGAGCGAGGTGAGGTAAGGGAGAAGGTCACCGGAGATGGTCTGGAGAAGAGAGGAGGGGATAGGGTCAAGCGGGCAGGTTGTTGGGCGGCCGGCCGTCACAAGACGAGAGATGTCATCTGGAGAGAGAGGGGAGAAAGAGGTCAGAGCACAGGGTAGGGCAGTGTGAGCAGAACCAGCGGTGTCGTTTGACTTAGCAAACGAGGATCGGATGTCGTCGACCTTCTTTTCAAAATGGTTGACGAAGTCATCTGCAGAGAGGGAGGAGGGGGGGGGGAGGAGGATTCAAGAGGGAGGAGAAGGTGGCAAAGAGCTTCCTAGGGTTAGAGGCAGATGCTTGGAATTTAGAGTGGTAGAAAGTGGCTTTAGCAGCAGAGACAGAGGAGGAAAATGTAGAGAGGAGGGAGTGAAAGGATGCCAGGTCCGCAGGGAGGCGAGTTTTCCTCCATTTCCGCTCGGCTGCCCGGAGCCCTCCAGTAGGAGTCACTGTTCAGACAGAAATCGTTGGACTGTGGCTTCACATTTTATTTCAATATACCTCTTTATTTAGGTTGATTGCATTAAGTTGAAACAATGACTTTGATCAAAACTTACCATTTTAACTATCAACATTGAAACCAGGTCAAATTAAATGTCTAATCAATCTAAAATTCCACATAATTTCCGCAACCCCAAATAAATTGAATATAGGATGAAAAATATGTTTTAAGTTTGTGTGTGGATTGTTCAATGCGATGTCAAGGTATAAATAGTTCTGATGATTATGTTGAAATTAGATTGATGTAATGACCTTTTAGTCAAAGTGCTTGAAATTAGATGAAAACATGCCTGGTTGATGACTTTTTTCAAATCCAATGTATTTTCCACATTGATTCCACATCAAAATACATTGACAAATTATGTTGAAACAACGTTGCTTCAACTAGGGTGTGTACCCAGTGGGCTATTGTCAAAAGTAGTGCACTACATGTGAAATAGCCATGGAAGGACCAGACAAATGAGCGAGGGACCCTTAGGACCAATCAACACATTGAGAAAGCAGCCAATGAACTGCCATGCCACGTTGGCGTTGCTAGGTTGCTAAAAATGGAAGTTGTGTTGCTAACGCTCCTTTTTTCACGGACAGCGTTTGTTGGGACCCTGGTCAAATTAGTGAACAAGCTAGTGATTCAAAACCTTCAGACCCCCTCCAGTCTAACTGACTCACTGCTGTGCCCTGAGATTTAACCCCCGACATGCCACCGCTAGCGAGTAGAGAGACCGCCAATAAGAATGTAGAATTGATACTGACAACCTATGAGAATTAAGCACTGGTACAGGAGAGCAGCCTATATGAACGCAAGCACCGGTACTGCCTCAGTAATCACACAGCCCCATCAACGGCCATTAAGAGCTGCTCTCAGAGGGCACGTCGACCTCTTTCTCCACAGAGATGAAGTGGAGGCAGGCAGAGAAATGAAAGAAATAAACAAGCCTTTGCCATTCCAATGATCTCTGTTTGATTGCTGCCAGTTTTTTTTGGCTCCTTTCAAGGATCAAAAACATCCAGAAAGAAATCATCAGGTTTCAGAGGGCATCCAGAGGGAGGAGAGTGAGGATACTGGAGGGGGTTCTGGGGTGTTGATTGGTGTGTTACACTGCTCCTGGTGGGGTATGTGGAAAGCTGCGATTCTCTCTCTGTCTCTATCTCTCTCTCTCATTCTCTGTCTCTCTCTCATGGGTTGACACTGGGTCTTTGATGGTGGTTGGTGTATGGATGAGGCTGACTCGATGGTTCACTGCCAACTCGTTTTCCTCAACCTACCCTGACCTCGAGCTGCTGTGGTGAGCAGCATATGGTTCCTATCCCCTCAGCACCGTGCGTATGAAGAGACCCTGGACAATCTAGGCTTCCTCCTTCATTTGCATCCAATTTTACTAACTGTGTTGATGTTGTGGACATGCAATTCAATTACCATCATTTATTTTGTACTGTGTTTACTTAGAAATGTGATCATGTTATTGATGAGTAGTTTGATGGATATCTTGGTACCATTTTTTATATTTGTACAAATTAATGGAAAATCAAGATTCCCCCTCCTCAAATGGACAATCAAGATTCCCCCTCCTCAAATGGACAATCAAGATTCCCCCTCCTCAAATGGAAAATCAAGATTCCCCCTCCTCAAATGGAAAATAAAGATTCCCCCTCCTCAAATGGAAAATCAAGATTCCCCCTCCTCAAATGGAAAATAAAGATTCCCCCTCCTCAAATGGAAAATCAAGATTCCCCCTCCTCAAATGGAAAATCAAGATTCCCCCTCCTCAAATGGAAAATAAAGATTCCCCCTCCTCAAATGGACAATCAAGATTCCCCCTCCTCAAATGGACAATCAAGATTCCCCCTCCTCAAATGGAAAATAAAGATTCCCCCTCCTCAAATGGAAAATAAAGATTCCCCCTCCTCAAATGGAAAATAAGATTCCCCCTCCTCAAATGGAAAATAAAGATTCCCCCTCCTCAAATGGACAATCAAGATTCCCCCTCCTCAAATGGAAAATAAGATTCCCCCTCCTCAAATGGACAATCAAGATTCCCCCTCCTCAAATGGACAATCAAGATTCCCCCTCCTCAAATGGACAATCAAGATTCCCCCTCCTCAAATGGAAAATAAAGATTCCCCCTCCTCAAATGGAAAATAAAGATTCCCCCTCCTCAAATGGAAAATAAGATTCCCCCTCCTCAAATGGAAAATAAGATTCCCCCTCCTCAAATGGAAAATAAAGATTCCCCCTCCTCAAATGGACAATCAAGATTCCCCCTCCTCAAATGGAAAATAAGATTCCCCCTCCTCAAATGGACAATCAAGATTCCCCCTCCTCAAATGGAAAATAAGATTCCCCCTCCTCAAATGGAAAATAAAGATTCCCCCTCCTCAAATGGAAAATCAAGATTCCCCCTCCTCAAATGGAAAATCAAGATTCCCCCTCCTCAAATGGAAAATAAGATTCCCCCTCCTCAAATGGAAAATAAGATTCCCCCTCCTCAAATGGAAAATCAAGATGGGTAATACATGGAGTCATTTGCGGCCTGCTGCTCCACAAGGAGCAGTTAGCAGGGATCAGTAATTAAGGAGTGAAATATGCCTCAGGTGTGATTGTGAATTAAACGCTAGCCCTAGCTCCTAGACCAATCCATAAACCCATCAGGATACCTCTCTGCTCAATCGCATCAAATGATCAAATACAACTCCCAGGCTTCCTGCCCAGAAATTTGTCCCAAATGGCACCCTAATCCCTATATAGTGCACTACTTTTGACCAGGGCCCATAAGCTCTGGTCAAAAGTAGTGCACTATGTAGGGAATAGGATGCCATCTGGGACGCATTCAGAAATTGATTGCATGGATGTAATGCATAAAAATAGATGTATGCTCTGTGAACAGCTTTTCTGTTTTATTAGCCTGTAGTGATGAAACCCTGCAGTAACCGTCAGATGAAATGAAAGAGGAGGGATGGAATAGTAAATAAGAGAGGGAGACGGTGGAAATCCATATTTGAAGAAATCTTAATTTGTTCTGCAGAGATATCTTAATTTGGTCTGCAGGGAGAGAGAGAGATGAGGAGACAGGTGATATCCTTCAGAAGATAACGACCCAAAGTGTGATGGAATATTGACAGTTTTCCTCATTGATGATTGACAGCAGTGTGACAATTCAGCATGGATGGCTGTAACATGCCCATAACACAGGCCTATGCAGATGCAAGCTTCATGTACAGAGACACACAGACAGTAGATTTGGCTTTCATATACCTTTTCACAACATGGAGGATTTACTGTAGATAATGCCGTAACTCAGCTGTCAAGGTTAAACACTTTATGTGCAAATATGTCTAAAAAATGAAAATCGTTTTAATTATTTGACAATATAGGTCTAAGTGGGGACTTCTCGTGGTAGGTGTTCCTATAAGAAGCAGGCCCTCATGGCCGACAATGACCCCCGTAATGTCTTACAGACTTTTAAGTGGCTGGGGACATTTTCCTCCAGAGGTCAATGTGAAATCAAAAGAATCACGCCGTGCCTTTCTTCTGCGCTGCGCCTCTGAAATGCTGCTAATTGTCTTTTCCACCCCGAGAAGCCGTCTAGCAGTCTCTCAAAAGGCCAGGGACTCGTATGGATTTTATGAAATGTCATCTGAGTTTTGGGTCCCCCCCACTACATTCCCTAGTGCCAGCCAGCCACCACTTTCACCAGCTAGTGCCTGATACGATGCTGATACAGGAACCCTTGGCCCCTCATTTTTTTCATTTATATAGCTTTGACCGTATCAGGCACAGACGAAAGGACTCATTATCGGAGGAATTTGTCAAGTCCAGGGCTGATGAAACCTCCAAAGACATGCCTTTTACCAAGAAATCTAAGAATCGTATTCTTTATACAAATCCATTTTCTCAACTCACACTTAACATGAGACCACGGTACATGACTCACTCATGCAGTATATATATATGGTTCTATTTTCAACCCTTTAATAGGTTACTTCTCATGTCTCTGGATGTATAGGTAGCCGTATGATTACTAAGATGTTACTAAAGGTTGTCTATTGTGAGAAACAACTGGAGACAATTAGCCTGCCAATTCATCCATGGCAAGTGGAAATCTAGGAGACTGTTCAGAAAGTTGAACAAAGTGCACAGCTTGATTGATTGATTAGTGATCATGAGTTTAAACACCACCTTCTGTGAACAATACCACGTTCTTACGTCTGTGAAAATAAGCATATAGTCAAGTTAACGCCTGAACATTTACACAAAGTGATGATGCCTACAGCTATGAAGCACCTGCTGTCGTTTGTTTCTATGTTGTGCGTCATCACCGTGCCGACACACATCAGACCTGTGAATCTTGAGTGATGCTTGTTTTTTCGATCACATTGAGCTGGATAACCTATGGTTAAACCCAAATGGCTAACCTATTTCCTATATAGTCCGCTAATTTTGACCAGGGCCAATAGAATAGGGTGTCAGTTGAGACGTGACGCACCCTCAGTTCCCTGACCTACACGGTGTAGCGGAGAAGAGCGTTGCCCGTTGAGAGTTGTTAGTGGGGTGTAACAGCTGGCTGCCGTCTCTGCTCTGTTCTGCCACTGTCTTATTCTTCAGTAACATGACGGCAGCTTCACATCCAAGTATTAGTTCTGCCGGCGCTCGCTGCCGCGGCAACACCAACATGTGTTGAGAGAGTGAACGGATGCTTGTCCTCAGAACCTATCTAGTGATGGGGAGGAAACTGAGTAAATTAGAAGATGTTTTCAGTTATACCTGGTGAAATAAAGGTTACATTAAATAGAAAATAAAACATGTTTTATTTATAAACTATATCTGCACATACACTGAGTGTACAAAACATTAGGAACAGCTTCCTAGTATTGAGTTGTACTCCCCTTTGCCCTCAGAACATCCTCAATTTGTTGGGGCATGGACTCTACAAGGTGTCGAAAACATTCCACAGGGATGCTGGCCCATGTTGACGCCAATGTTTCTGACAGTTGTGTCAAGTTGACTGGATGCCCTTTGGGTGGTGGAGCATTCTTGATACACACGGGAAACTGTTGAGCGTGAAAAACACAGCTGAGCTGTTGTTGACACAAAAGAGATGACACAAAGAGATGCGCCTGGCACCTACTACCATACCCTGTTCAAAGGCACTTAAACATGTTGTCTTGCCCATTCACCCTCTGAATGGCACACAAACACAATCCATGTCTCAAGGCCTAAAAATCCTTTTTTCAATTTCAGGGACCACTTTTGACTTGTGAGCACTATTTTCAGAATTACTGGTAAAAAATAGATACAAAAGTACTGAAAAATCTTTCATAATTTACATTTTTGATTGATTAGAAGAATAGAAAGATTGCCCTTAGTTGTAATTGTTTCTATATTTAGGCTTGTGTGTGTAACGTTCCATTAGAATTAAGAGACTTTAACCCCTGTAATGTATTAGTCACTCACATTAAGTGAATAGTTTGCAGACCGGTTGTATCATATCTATTTTTATAAAACTTTATTTATGTACAGCAGGTAGCCTAGAGGTTAGAGAGGGCGGGCCAGCAACCGCAAGTAGCTGTGTACTATCCCATTCCATAAGCCTTGCATTCCCCAGTCTATACAGTCTTATGAAAGACAGCCATACACTATTTCCCAGATATCATAACATCCACATACTAGTAATACTTGTATTAACATCTCAGATAGCTGTTCATAAGATATGTAAAGGTCACTTTCATGTGAGAGCCGAGCCGTGTGTGAGCTCCTGTTTCAGACAAAACCACCCGGGAGGTCTGTCTATAGGCTGGTGACGTCCTCCCCACGTTCAGCCTCACATAGCCTGCGGCCCAAACGGCAATCTATAATATATCACACTACTTTTGAGCATAACTTTATGGGCCCTGGTCTAAAATAGTACACTGTAAGGAATACAGTATCATTTCAGACACACCCGCAGATAACGTTCCAACTAGGCCCGCTATCAATTCCATTATTCACTCACCTAAGCCAAGGTGACTTACATTTGTTCATTAGGCTACAGGTCTCTCTCTATTCCTGTAGCTGTTTGAGTAATCTTCTGGGAGCGAGACATGTACGGAATCACTCCTCACTTTACAGAGTGTCAAAATCCGTCCTGTCATTTTTTATTGGCAAACATGCCTTGGGGCCTTTCCAACCTTGGCTATTGAAGCTGGGAGAATAGTTCAACACAATGATGTCTTGAAAAGGAAGTTTAATTGAAACGTATAACTTTGGGCCTCACTGTCATGTGTGTCAAGGTGTCGTGATGGCTTAGAGTTTTTCATAAAATCATTCAACTTTCAGTGTTAGTCTCGCTTCTGCATCAATATGTGAGATAAGGGATGAGGGGCTTTCACTGGTGGGGAACGGTAAGGCTCAGCCTGGCTCATTAGGGTGTGTCTTGACAGGGCTGTTGGTGTGACAGAGAGACAGACAATGTAGCACTAGCTGGGGCTCAGGGCACCTCATCACACCCCTACAGGGAAAACTTTGTGATTGACACACACGTAGGTTCCGTTCGGTGTCTCAGCACAGTGTAGGTAGCTAGGTTAAAAATATATCGCAGCTGCAGCATCAGCACAGCGATAAGAACTGTCCAATCAGATGTCTCTCAGCTGCCAGGTTGTTAAGGAACAGATGCAGAAAATAAAACACTACCTGACTTTCTAACTTGGCAGCTGAATATCACTCTACAGGATAAAAAAAATATATGCTTTTTGTCTTCCTGACTCATGGTTGCAACATGGTTTCACTAGAATATGTAAAAAAAAAAAAAAAAAAAATGTGACATTTAGGTAGTGGTTGAAAAAGTACCCAATTGTCCTACTTGAGTAAAAGTAAAGATACCTTATTAGAAAATGACTCAAGTGAAAGTCATTAGTAAAATCCTACTTTAAAAGTAAAAGTTGGTAAAAAAAAAAGTAAAAGTGGGAAAGTATTTGGTTT